>NW_017307990.1:310626-311830 GCF_000935625.1 Nanorana parkeri
CGCTCGGCCATGACCGGGAGCTGTATGGGCTATTGTGAATAGCCCGTACAGCACCCCTTCGGTTCTACTGAACCGAAGGGGTCCTGGGGCCGAAGCTAGCCGAAGGATCGGCCAAAGCTACGGCCAGATCCTTCGGCAGCTTCGTGAATAGACCCCTAAGTCTTTCAAAGTGTCAAAACCCCATAAATGTAAAGTAGACTTCCACAGTGAAATCAAGTGCGTTTTCCAATTCAGTGATGTGTCCAACGAAAATCCAGAAAAAGGACCGGGAAAAATCCCCTCAAGGGAATGCACTCACCGGATCAAATGATGTTAAACAACCGTTTGTCTCATCAAGGAAAGCCGGAGCTGTGTCTCTGCTTCTCCCGCTCAGTAGAACTCCAGAGAGGGAAGAAACTCCTGTTTCTCCGGGATGTTAAACCAAGGATCTTCACTCGTAGAAGTCCCCCAGGCCGGGTATCCAATCAAGCAAGAAGAATAAAAAGTACGCTCATAGCGTAATAAATTCCAGGTTTATTAGATCAAAAACATAACAAATGATGTTAAACAACCGTTTGTCTCATCAAGGAAAGCCGGAGCTGTGTCTCTGCTTCTCCCGCTCAGTAGAACTCCAGAGAGGGAAGAAACTCCTGTTTCTCCGGGATGTTAAACCAAGGATCTTCACTCGTAGAAGTCCCCCAGGCCGGGTATCCAATCAAGCAAGAAGAATAAAAAGTACGCTCATAGCGTAATAAATTCCAGGTTTATTAGATCAAAAACATAAAAATAAATAAAAATAAATAAAACAATTGTGTAGTTTGATGCCATCTGACAGGTGAGCCATGATTGGTCAAAGTCATCATGACTTTGCCCAATCATGGCTCTTACAGAGTACTGAGCCCTGATTGGGCAAAGTCTTGCACCTGACCTGTGGTCAGGTGAAAACCTTTAGCTAATTAGGGCTTCACAAGGCACATAGAACAGATCCCTGAACGCCCTTATAGTTTGTGTGTTCGGCGAACACACAAACACGAACATCAAGCCCAACACTAGTGCTTTCCAGGCTTGTGGGTACTGTCCCAGCCATTTTTATAGCCTCTGGTGTAACCAAGACTTTGGGGTTGATTTACTAACCTCACAAACACGCCACAAACACGCCATGCAAAAACACACCGACTGCACGCGCGCGTGCGCATATACGCTTGGCGCGGAAGCGTATGCAGGT
>NW_017307991.1:0-23423 GCF_000935625.1 Nanorana parkeri
CTGTAATTTGTAGATTTTACTAATTAGCAAAACTCTTTCTGATTGTAGATTTCTAGCTCTGACCTAGCAAGAGGTGCATCAAACTACAGCTGCGAGGCCACAGTATCAGGTCAGGTTACACAGCTCATGCATCTATGGAGCAATACATCACTTATAATAGCTATGTATAAACTTTCTCATCCATTACGCCTACTATAGTAATTTTATATTTCCTTCCCCTATAAGGAGCATTGAAAGAACACTTTCATTTAATTCCACTACATGTGGTTGGTTGTGTAAACTGAACACCATTTTGCCAAAGAATGAACATGACTCTCTTTTTAGTGAAACATCCCCCAAATCAGTCCCATTCCTAGAGTCATATAATGTCTGACTGAAGTGTTTTGGCTTGTGCACTGAAAATGAATTAATGAGAAACTTGATTATTTTAAGACAGAAGATACAAATTTGAGTGGAATAATCTAGATAATCAGACAACGTCTATGTACTCAAATGAAGCATTTGGATAATAGATGTAATTATGATCAACTGATGACTTAATGCTGGAGTGATCGACCATCAATGACGCAGGTTATGGAGAACATGATAAGAACATGCTGAAAAAGAATGATTAAGGGATATACGTTTAAAGCAGTAAATATGAAATTTACCAAACTTTGCTTGTAGGTATATCGTCCAAGTGCATGCATTTTAGATGACAATGATTGATTTACCACCAATAAAAGTTTGGTGAAAGTCATATTTACTGCTTTATAAATATGCTCCTAAGTGTTTCATACGGTACTTACCATCCATGTGTGGGTAACCCTAAAGACATTATGAGCCTCACTTTGTGGATTTTTTGGGACACAGAAATCTTAGAACCTTTGTCAGGTTTTTTATTTGTTCTTGCTGTCTATTGCCTGCTGTGTTTATCCTGGTCATTTTAGATACTGGTATAAAAAAGACCGAAAAACTAACATTTTATGTCAACAAAACAGTTAATAAAGAGAAATCTTCCAATAGAGACACACATTCCAGTGACAAGAGTCAAGGGAGGATTCATCTTCACTTTAAAGAGATGTCCACTCACTTTCCTGTTGTGTAGGAAGTAAAGAGAAATCTCCCCAATGACAGACAGACAGCAAAGAAAGCTGAGAAGAGTTGTAACCATTTACTACTCCTCGTTCAGGAAGACGACCATCTTGATTAGCCTGGCTGAGATTATGTAATTCCTGAGTTTGCACACAGGATTTTATTCATCCCAGCCCCTGGCAAAAGCTAGGAGTGTCACATGCAGTTTAGTGCACAGAAATTTTGCAAGGAGGAAGATGAGAACCTTTTATTGCAGAAGAGTCACATTATATCAGCCGAGACGTAGCGCGTCTCTTCTGGAAAAAAAAGAAACCTTTCCGCACAAATGTTTTAATTACCACTAAAGTTTCACTTTCAGTAGATTGAAAATCATATTTTTCCTAATGAACATTAGTAAACATTTTAGCAGGAAAGGCTGAAGGAGGTACTTCACCCCAATAATTCCCTCCCCTACGTAACGTTGGTGCTCTTCTTATGTTGCAATCACATACTTACAGGCCCAACAGATCCAGTGTTGTTTCTGTTGGAAATACAGCAGCGTATGTTTATATGTACAGTAAACTCTGTTATCCGGTATTCAACTAACCAGGACTTTCATCTAACCAGAAAAAAAAATCCCCTGTGTACTCACTGTTTTGCTCATCTGCTGATCATGTATTATCCTGGAAATGATAGTGTGCCTATTTGTCTTAGTTTGTTTTAAGACTATTTTTTTGTCTAAGTTTGCTTTTGATTAGTGCATTTCAATATTAATATAAAGTCAATACAGAGTTTGTGTTATGGTATTGTACGGGGTATGGTATTAGTTAGACCTATTTTTTAATAGTAACGCTCAAGCAACCACAAACTACATTTATCCGGAATCCACCAATCCGTGTGGATGCTGGATAAGGGGGAGTTTACTGTTCTAGTATTACTGACTGCAATATGTTTTGAGCTGTAGATGGCAGTATACTGCAATGTTAGTCTCTCTATGTGTATGCTTATCTATTATACACCGGAAGTGTTCCTATGTGTGTATATATATATATATATGTGTGTGTGTGTGTGTTTCTTGCACAATGCTGTACATACATCTAATGCAAGTTAAACTTAATTCAGCATTCCTCAAGATCTCAGCACTTCATCTAAACACAAAAACAACAGTCTTCTCCTCTAGTCTTGCTGTCCTCCACAGGTCCTGTCTTTCTCCACCATCTTGTTTGCTGACATTATGGGGAGCCAGCTCTCTCTTCCTGGTTCTTTAGCTGACCCTCTATGATGCTGCACCAGTATATAAATAAATAGACCCGGCACAGATGTAGCGCCAGTTCTATATACATACTGTTGTATGAATGGAAGGTAGCAAAACCTCTACCACATATCCCATTATCCTCTATTCATACAACAGTATGTAAATAGATCTGTCATGAGATCTCTGTCCATGCATGCGCAAGATCTGCACCAGGTCTATTTGTGTGAATGGAAATGATTCTCTTTCTGCAGCCTCCTGCGGTATGTGACGTTGGATGCAAAGAGGCTGCAGGAGGAGAATGAAACATCATTCTCGTCTAGCTGAGAATGGCAGTGGGGGAGGGGGCCACACAAAAAATTACAAAAGGGTACATAAAAAAAGAGCTTATATTTTATTATCAGGGAAAGGGGGGTGGGGATTACAATGTTGCAAATCTTATTTTTAGTGTAAAGGGGTGGGCTGTTAGTGCCAGAAGCTTTATCAAGATGTCAAGAAATAACTAACGGTTTTACCAATGCGATCACTGTAATCAGTGTTGGGTGAACTGAACTTTCCAATAGAAACACAAAGCCACAGTTGACCAGTTATATGGTATAAAGCTTTTTTTAGAATCAATATAATTACTGTAAAGTACTTGGTTCCACATACATTAATAAAACCATAAAGCTTGAAGTGTCAAGCAATATCCTGTCTAATAAAAAAGACTTGTCTCAAGATTTGGCTCAGGAGTGTCTAGACTAGAGCAATTTCATTATGAAGAGGACAAAGAATATTTATTTTACAATACCATCATGACACTGTATTGGGATTTAAATTATTGGTTTAGTGTTAACATTTGAGAATAGTCATTAGACAAGAAATTCATTTAAATCAGGATGAAATAAGTAGGGTTCAGTGTTGAAATAGGCTACTAAAAACTATTCATTTGTTAAAAGGTAGAGAGTGCCATTGAGAAGACCCTAGGTAAAACACTGCTTACCTTTACATTAGATCTAAAGCTTTAAGTATATATTACTTAACTTCTCCTTTTCCCACGCCTGTTGATACCACCTTTAAAATTGGGCTTTGAGCCAGTTGAACTCTATTTAAAGTAACCCAGCCTGCCTGCCGAATGGCTCTTACTATCATAATGGCTATATTACCATCTGTGTCTATGTTGGTGTAGCCCTGTTTCGGGGGGAAGGGGGGTCATGTGACCCTTACCAATCAGCTACTGCTGCCCACCTGTTGGTAAGTTGGAAATCCTGAACCTCCGCTAAGTGGAAGCATGGGATCGAATATCTCTTTAAATTATAGTGCTTCCACCCAGCTGGGCCTTGTGGTTTACAAGAGGGACCCCCAGTTGAGATTTACCCTGTCCCTAGGCATATTCTTCTATATACACGACTCCAGTCAGTAGTTGCTAGGAGCAATGCTCACCAATCACTTTGAATATATTTTAAGTAGTTTTATTGTGCACGTGCATGGAGAATAAAGGTGGGAGGGCTAGGGACCACAGAATACCCTTTTCAATACATCAAAGCACATTCCTTTGATCTTCTGTATAATCCTCAATCTTATGAATCCTTTCACAGAAGTTTACTGGCTGGCACATAACATGTAACTTTGGCTCCTTGCAACTGAGGTTCTAGTGTATGCTCAGTTATTACGTCAAGGCAAGATAGCCATTAGAAGGTTCCAGTGTTACTTCTCTAGACTCAGTCAGTCACTCACCATTTCTGTGTGGGACAACTGCAGCTGTGCTTCCTCAACGCCTGTACTGTAGCACTCCATCATAGCAGCCAGTAACTTAAGGACACCTCCCAGAATAGGAGATCCCCACATCTTCTAATACCCCTAGGTCATCAAAACTGGGCCCTAAATTGGTGAACCACAGAGACATCCTCTCAGGGTGAAGACCCTGGAGTGTGCCGGGAAGTGCTGCAGATATTTAATAACTCTCCCGCCACGCAGAGCAGGCTCCCCAGACCCACTGATTGGCCAGGCATTGAACATCCTTAATGTGGAGTGTTATCTCTAGCACACCCTGCTGGTGGACACCCAACACAGGAGGTCACGGCGCATTTAGAGAACAGTGCTAAACACTAGTCTACACTAACAGATCACAAAAGTATAGGAGGAGAATTTCTGGATCCCTATACTGGCTTCATAGTGAATTCTCTATTACTCTAATAATTCCTGGGGATTTTGCTAAGAAAGTACTTGTTCAGACACTTTCTGTTACGGGATGACAATTCTCTCCCTTTTGTGCTTCTACATTATCACCTTGTGACTTGCGCACCTGGTGATGGTCACAGGCAGGTGTACCAATACATTTTGCAGAAGCACAGAGGGACCTAAAGTGTATTTCCACTTTTGCAGGCAAATGTGAGAAAACCCCCACAATATTGGTATGTGTTTCTATCCACACAGCATACCTAAAAATATTTAAAAAATAATTACCTTTTACATGTTTGTTTGAAGGGTGCCTTTGTGCTGACTACACGCTATTCTGTGGCAGCGGAGCATGTAACGCCCTGGTATTTTCAAAAGTAGATGACACCATCTTAGCGAGTGTTCTGGCTTGATGAATCCTTTACCTGGAAGCTTGGGATAGCACCAGTGGATGCCTCTATCCAGTATACTAGTGAATCATTATGTGGGGCTCTCTGCCTACCTTGCACCTCCCTGTGGTCCCTTGGTCTTCCCCTCTTAATGTTGACGTAATCCCCTTGCACCATAGGTCTGCCTCCCACGTGCCATTTATCCCCTGAGGAAACTTTGAGCGAAATGCTTTAGGATTTTATCAGCCACAAGACATGACCAAGCTATATGAATTTTTGAATGATTGTGATATTTGGAAAAACCGCCAGGTGTACTGGAACAATGGAATTATGTTGTAATGTAATGTATTGGATGCATAATGTGGCTGTAAAGGGCAGAATGTAATTTTGAGGGGAACACAATGTGAAACATAGTAAAGTATTTCACCAGCACACCATGGTTCAATCTTCTAGGAGTGATCATTTTATTGATGCACACACATCTTGTCACATTGTAAGCATTGCAAGTGCACCAATAAAATGATCACTGCTTGAAGATTGAACCATGGTGTGCTGGTGACATACAGTACTTTACTATTTGGATCTGAAGCAGCGCCATCCACAGTCGCCATATCACCCACCACGAGGGACATACCAGTAAGGAGTGCAGTAGGATTCTTATGCACAATGTGAAAAAGACTTGTCGTTTTATAGCGGTGATTAATTATTTTAATATGTGGTCACAATAAATGTTTTTTTATAAGCAATATAAGTATATGCCTCATATAAACCCCATCATTATTATATGTGTGGTTATTTCTATGTAACAGTGGGATGTGTCAAATTAATTACCCATTATGAGACCCTTTGGAGGCAGTGTTGGTTGTACACGCTATTCCGAAGATTTTGAAAGCGTGTCTGTCCCCATAGAAAGGCAAGGGACACAATGAGTTTCCTCTCATTAACATAGAACACTTCTGAGTCTTTAACCCTTTGTTAGGATAGATAGGGGTTGATTTACATAGGCTTTTCACTTTTCAACAGCCTATGCTGTGAATACCCATTCATGTGCAAGGAAAAGACACAAACAAAACAGTATTTTTATCGCACATGATTTGGTGGTGGGGGCAGAGCTTAACCTCATTCACTAGACTAGGGGGAAATGTCACCTGCAAAGTGCAAACTCCCTTTCAAAGTAAACATCCTATTTTCCTATACTAAATCAACCCCATAGTGTTCAAATCCAGTTTACAACTGATACTGAAATCCGCCAGCGCAGTACAACTGGAGTTATTATGGAAAATTATATATTTGTATAATTATTATTATGGTAAACAATATACCTCTCTACCTCCATAACAGTACATAAAGGGGAAGTTAGGGGAAGAAAGTAAAAATCACTTAGATGGAAGCAGCAATTTTTAAAATATTTTTAAAGTTAGGCTATGTGAATGTGAACGTTTGACAAGTATAAAATAGGTGTTATCTCAATTTGGCTGCAAAAGAAGAAATACGTTTCATTATTAGGATAGGTCAAGTTTAATGGTACTAAAAGAACTCTTCAATGCATAGATAGAAGCTAGCAAATTGATTCATGAATCATAGAAAAAATTACTCTGTGACAAATTTATTTCCATTCTCTTTGGATGTTAAGTTAATCATCCCTCTGCATTATTGACTAATTTTCCAGCTTTTTATTTTTCCATCTCTCCTTTGTCTGTAATGCCTGTATTGTGCCTTTCAGCTACTCCTGTCTCACTTTCATTAAAACATTTGCTGGAAGGCAACATAAATCTGCAGGAAAATTGCTGTATGTTGTTAGTAGTTCTATGTTACATAGGTTGGAATACTTCCTGCTTGCTTTCCAAATTCTACAGCTAAAGCTCTTTATCATGAAAGTAATGACATATATGGATTAGAGGTCCTCTACACTGGAAATATATTGTTATGTTAGGTGGCATGCACTTGTGAGAATATATATGATAAACACTGCCCAAGACTTTAGAACAGTTCGAGATAGCAGGTGGAACTATTAACTGAGCCATTATAATAAAATCAGAATGTTCAGTCAATTATCCTTAATCACCATTTTCTGTAATCTACTGTAGCCAGAATCCAAAGATCACATCATAGGGTCACTAAGTGTGCACTCCCCCCAACCGCACCACCACCACTTTTCGCTCTCTCTGCTTCCTGTTTTATCAATCACATTTATGTTTTTAGGGCTGATTGGTGGCTACTACCAACTAAACACATTGGGATGTACCACTGGACTACAGTTATTCCTAGATTAACAGCTACAGTAATGTGGCTGCTCAATGCTTAATCTTCAGTTCTGACTAGAACAGCATTAAACAAAGTTATATAACACAGTTATATTACAACAAAAGGCAGGACGCTGGTATATGAAATTTGGGTTTTGATTTTGAGGGAAGATGTTTCCCAACTTAATTTATTCAGGAATGCCATTGTGATATAGTGCATTATGTGTTCCTATAATTCCAGCATTCACAATGGAGCCGGACAAACTATCTGAACAAATGACATATTTGGTTATCTGGGGCTCTGAAAATAATTCTGATATCCTGTTAGGATCGCTCATCTCTGTTCCAATCTTCTGTAGCTAGTCAAATAAATGGATTGTATGCACACGTTGTGGCTGTTTTCCAATATTAGCTTGGCTGTAATTATTTTTTTGTCTTACTTATTTTATCTGCACTTTTAAAATGATACTTTGTTGAATTTTGTGTACTAATTGATATAGTTCTAATATTATTTTCTAATATTATTAATATAGTTAAAGTTTTGTATGTTGCTATGGTTTTAGATTTCCTTTTAATCATTATGTTTCTAAGATTATATTGATGATGGCTTGACCATATTCCTTTTTTACACCAATGGTAGCCTCCTCTATGAACTTTATGTTGTCATGCCTAACTAACATGAAAATGAACATTTACCTTGACCAAAATGTTGTCCCTCCATGAAATTAGTTTGGTTATACAATGAGCTCCTAAAGAGTGTTCTGCAGCATTATGAAACGAGGAAAAGGGTAACTCCAATCATCAGCAGGACAAAGGTGTATCTTTTCCACTACTCATTACTATTATGATTAAATCATTTTATTTAGCTACTTACATAATCATTTATAACCCTGGAGACATTGACTCATGTTTCAAAAATTAAATGTTAACTACTGAATACTTTAGCAGCTTATACACATGAATTAAAGTGATAAATGTTTTCTAGATCAATGGTGTAGAGGGTCAGAAGGGCACAGTCAGGAAAGCACTGTTGGTGTTGATGTCTACACCAATGTACTCAGTGTCCATTGCAACAACGTAAAGTACTTAAAGTGCACCTGAAGTCAAAACAATGTACCCTCTCTATTTGTCCTGGTGACAGTTATCACTGAAAGTGAAAGAAATTCTGGTTTGTCATCAGAAAAGGAATAGATTGGAAATCTTCCCATGGGGACTCTAGTTCTGGTGACCCTGCTGACCACCAGGGATTTCCCTCTCTTTGAAAGGATTTCCTCTCACTTTCGGGTTGTGGCTATTTTCCTATGGCAAACAGACCCTCCCCTACACTATCCAAAACTAAAATAAAGTTTTGGCTTCTGTTAAGTGCCTATTAACCCAAAAATATGGCAAATGGGCTGAAACACTAACTGGTCTTAACCACTCCTTGAATCGCTCACTCTGAATTCTCCACAATAAACTGAGAATCCAGGAGGACGACTAACACTACCCTGTAAAAGCTGCATATATAGGTATATGAAGGACACTGTAGGATTCTCACAGTTAAAATTCCTAAAAATATACAGAATGTTTGTCAGTTATTCAATCTGTCAGCATCTACCCAGAAATGAAATGTCAGTTTGGATTTTTAAGTAGTTAAATAGCCCGGTTTTGTTTAGTGGAGAAGTTTTCTGAGCACAATATTCCAGCCATGTCACAGTGGGTATAAAGCTTTTTATAACCACAATCCCTCCGGAACATTGTCTGTCCTCTAGAGTAATGTAGCTAGTACCATGGCCTGGCTATAGTGCAGAAATGTCATAAATGTTTCAAGCAGAGATCTCTGACCGAGATTTTATCAAGCAGAGTTTTTATATCGAATTTAGCAGATACAAAAATAGGAAGCATGTATTGTTACACACCTGAAAGCTTTATTCTTTTCTAAATTTCAGTCACGAGGAAAGTTTCCAGCATGTGGGAATATCTTATTGTTCCATTTGAATAATTTTTAAACATTGCTAACTACACTACTAGCATTCAGTCTGGTTGCTACACGTAATATGTAGATGAGTGATAGAACTTCATCTCATGACTGCATGGACAGAGATGCAGATCATTTAGCAGGTTCCTCCATATATGTATTTCCACTCCATGTTAATTTGTTTGCTTAGAGTTCAGCTTTCAAAAACCGAGCTCATGCTATTTCCTGCCGCCTGTGCACCTTCCCCCAACTTTTTCCTTTAGGTTGATAACACAACTATCCAACCCTCCCCCCATGCCAAGGTGCTAGGTGTTACCCTTGACTTGGACCTCACCTTTCTTCCTCACATCCAATCACTATCCAAATCGTGCCACCTTCATCTTCGTAACATCTCCAAACTACAACCCTTCCTTACCAATGAAACCGCAAAACTACTCATCCACTCGTTATCTCTCGTCTTGACTATTGCAACTCCCTCCACATTGACCTGCCACTACACAGGCTATCTCCCCTTTAGTCTATCATAAATGCTGCTGCTAGACTCATTCACCTAAGCAACCGCTTAATGTGAGCAACCCCCCTCTGCCAATCCCTCCACTAGCTTCCACTCGCCCAAAGGATACAAATCAAAATATTAACAACCACTTACAAACCATCCACAACTCTGCTCCCGGCTATATCTCAAACCTTGTCTCAAAGTATCACCCTAACCGTCCCCTCCACTCTTCCAAAGACCTCCTGCTTTCTGGCTCCCTCGTCAACTTCTCCCATGCTCGCCTCCAGGACTTCTCTAGAGTCTCTCCCATCCTCTAGAACTCTTTACCCCAACCTGTCCATCTATCTCCCACTCTGACTGCCTTTAGGTGATCTCTTAAGACTAATCTCTTCAAGGAAGCCTATCCCACCTCAAACTAACCACTGAACCATCATGTTCTCCAACAATTCATCACAGCTACCTCCTCATGTATCCCTTGCCCCTCCCTTTTAGATTGTAAGCCCTCACGGGCAGGGCCCTCCTTACCAACTTGTCTTGAATTGCATTGTGATTGTAGTGTCTTCCTTATATTGTAAAGTGCTGTGCAAACTGTTGGCGCTATATCCACATATGTAATAAGTTTGTTAAAAAATATTTTTATTTTATGGTAACATTATTGCTATAAGTGTGTGTGTGTGTGTGTATGTGGAGATGGCAATGGAGATGGGGATAGAGAGAGATACAAATGCTAACTAGTATTGTAAGGTTACACATAGGAAAGCAAGGAATGTTTTCATTTTCTGAGCCTTAAAAAACGCTGTTGTACTGAGACACAGAAATGTTCTACTTGAGAAAACATGATTCTATTTTTAGAAGTCATTGCAACACAAATCCAGTGGCAGTTGTCAAAAGCACAAAGCAGAAAACATATTAGAATTAGAAACATTGTAACATAGGCTATGAAAATATTTTTTCATTTCTGTGAATCAAGAGACAAGCTGTAACGTCTGTTGTCCTTACATCCTTACACATGCATACTGCAGAAATGCAGGAAGGAGGGAGTTTATAGCAAGTGTTAAAGGGAATTTTTAACTAAATATTAAACAGACATTAAAAATTGACTTTTAGCTAATAATATCTCACTGCTCATGTAAAGCTCTACTTCATTGCTATATTTTTGTAAACCAATTTCCCTCCCTCCCACTGCTAACATAAAAAAGGTCCCAAAGATGACTACTCCTTACTCCCTGCTTTTCACTCACCTCATAGTTCTAGCCGACCTGTGACAATGAGACTGTCACAGGTCGGCTCAGTAGATCGGGAGGTGAGCGAACACATACCGGCGTTCGGTCACCTCTCGATCCTGTCACGGCTTTCTGATGTGACAGGGGAGGGGCTGGATTCCCTCCTCCCCGTTCCGATTTGCCAGCGTTGACTGGCGGAACGGACGGGGAGGGGGCGGGTACAGCTGGCTCTGCCTCTAGACAGGCAGAGCCAGCTGTCAGTCACGCAGCTGTTGTTTACCCATATCTTCAGAAAAAAATCACTTCTACTGACGTGGTAAACAACCTGCTTCCCTATTTATAATGGTATGGCCCTCTAGCAACTTCAGCACGAAATTATAGCTAATTATAGCTAATTTGCCTACAAACGTCAGGTGGTCATAATAAACTGGCCACTCAGTGTATATTGTGCTTTAGAAATCTGAATGTCATTCATTTAAGAGTTACATCTACTTTAAACAGCATTAATAGTCTCAAAAACACATTTTAGCTACATTTATTTGCTGTAGCAAGAGCTTCTTTAGGCCTTGTTCACACCAAATGCAGAGCAGATCCAGTCAGGTTTCTGCACACGCGGACGTTAGTCTTTTAGATGCGGTTTAGATGCGTTTTTGGCAACAAAATATATATTTTTTTTTGAGCATGTAATTTTTATTGTTTTTTGTTCAAAGCAAATACATATGAGAAGACATCATAGTAACACGGTATACAAACAGTGTAGGAAAGGTCGGGTGGTTAACACGGTTACAGATTAATGCAGGTCAGTGAAGAAAATAAACAACTGTGACAGTGACAACCTCACAGGGTCGTTATAGCCACCATGTAACAGAGCATTAACTAAATGGTAGTTCACAAAAAGAGAGAGGAGGACAGACATAGACAAACACAAATCGCTTCATCACAGGGTTCGAAAGGGCCTATTGTAGGAGTGCACCATATTATAATGGATCAGCATCGAAGATGGGACAGACTGTGTGCAGGGCCGGATTTACTCTCCTTGCCGCCCCAAGGCCAGGAGAATAAATACAAACTGTTGGCGCTATATCCACATATGTAATAAGTTTGTTAAAAAATATTTTTATTTTATGGTAACATTATTGCTATAAGTGTGTGTGTGTGTGTGTATGTGGAGATGGCAATGGAGATGGGGATAGAGAGAGATACAAATGCTAACTAGTATTGTAAGGTTACACATAGGAAAGCAAGGAATGTTTTCATTTTCTGAGCCTTAAAAAACGCTGTTGTACTGAGACACAGAAATGTTCTACTTGAGAAAACATGATTCTATTTTTAGAAGTCATTGCAACACAAATCCAGTGGCAGTTGTCAAAAGCACAAAGCAGAAAACATATTAGAATTAGAAACATTGTAACATAGGCTATGAAAATATTTTTTCATTTCTGTGAATCAAGAGACAAGCTGTAACGTCTGTTGTCCTTACATCCTTACACATGCATACTGCAGAAATGCAGGAAGGAGGGAGTTTATAGCAAGTGTTAAAGGGAATTTTTAACTAAATATTAAACAGACATTAAAAATTGACTTTTAGCTAATAATATCTCACTGCTCATGTAAAGCTCTACTTCATTGCTATATTTTTGTAAACCAATTTCCCTCCCTCCCACTGCTAACATAAAAAAGGTCCCAAAGATGACTACTCCTTACTCCCTGCTTTTCACTCACCTCATAGTTCTAGCCGACCTGTGACAATGAGACTGTCACAGGTCGGCTCAGTAGATCGGGAGGTGAGCGAACACATACCGGCGTTCGGTCACCTCTCGATCCTGTCACGGCTTTCTGATGTGACAGGGGAGGGGCTGGATTCCCTCCTCCCCGTTCCGATTTGCCAGCGTTGACTGGCGGAACGGACGGGGAGGGGGCGGGTACAGCTGGCTCTGCCTCTAGACAGGCAGAGCCAGCTGTCAGTCACGCAGCTGTTGTTTACCCATATCTTCAGAAAAAAATCACTTCTACTGACGTGGTAAACAACCTGCTTCCCTATTTATAATGGTATGGCCCTCTAGCAACTTCAGCACGAAATTATAGCTAATTATAGCTAATTTGCCTACAAACGTCAGGTGGTCATAATAAACTGGCCACTCAGTGTATATTGTGCTTTAGAAATCTGAATGTCATTCATTTAAGAGTTACATCTACTTTAAACAGCATTAATAGTCTCAAAAACACATTTAGAAATTATAGCTAATTATAGCTAATTTGCCTACAAACGTCAGGTGGTCATAATAAACTGGCCACTCAGTGTATATTGTGCTTTAGAAATCTGAATGTCATTCATTTAAGAGTTACATCTACTTTAAACAGCATTAATAGTCTCAAAAACACATTTTAGCTACATTTATTTGCTGTAGCAAGAGCTTCTTTAGGCCTTGTTCACACCAAATGCAGAGCAGATCCAGTCAGGTTTCTGCACACGCGGACGTTAGTCTTTTAGATGCGGTTTAGATGCGTTTTTGGCAACAAAATATATATTTTTTTTTGAGCATGTAATTTTTATTGTTTTTTGTTCAAAGCAAATACATATGAGAAGACATCATAGTAACACGGTATACAAACAGTGTAGGAAAGGTCGGGTGGTTAACACGGTTACAGATTAATGCAGGTCAGTGAAGAAAATAAACAACTGTGACAGTGACAACCTCACAGGGTCGTTATAGCCACCATGTAACAGAGCATTAACTATCTCGGTTGCCTTGTGGGAAATCCGGGCCTGACTGTGTGACAAGGGTCGAGGAACGTCGGACATAGGAACAGGGCAAGGAAAGAGAGCAGGTTCTCCACCATCTTAGTTCGCAATTATTTAGTGCAGCAGCGCAGTACCTGGCGGAAGGATATCGCTGGCATTGTTATAATGTTATAACACATCTAAAGCTCCCAAGGAGCCGTCTAATTTGTCTATGTCGTACCATTTGGAGGAGCGGAAGGGCAGCATAATATCCCTAAGTTGATCTAAGGATAGTGTTGTGGTGAGAAAAGCTGACCATGTATGAAAAAATTGTCCTGTCCTTTTTTCATTGTGTTAGGAGTCGGATTTGTCTAAGAGCATGAGTCTATGAAGGGTGTTGGACAGATCCAGCACTGTTGGGATGGCAGGGAGCAGCCAATTGGTAAGGATGGTTTTTTAGGAAGCCAACAGGCATAATTGTTCCCAGCGAGAAATTGGAGGGGACGTCATTGAGGGATCCTGGGGTATATCATGCAGTAAACAGAGGGACGGTAGGGGTTCCCTCTCCCCGCCCTACAAAGAGTTCATATAGTCCATAACCCGTTGCCAGAAAGTGGTTATCATAGGGCAAGACCACATCAGGTGAATCAGGTCATGGTGGTGGATGTTACACTTGGGACAGTGTTGTAGCCAGTCAGGTGAGGCGGACATAGGAACGAAATTAAAGGCGTAGTACGCTCGGTGGAACAATTTAAATTGGGGTTTACGCCAGGATTCACAAATGACATGTTTCCTAATTTGCTGCCATCCCTTCAAGATACTAGCATAGGTGTCTTCCAGGGAATGGCCAAGCCTCAGGTGACGTGTATAAAGTGGAAACAAAATGCAGAAAAGCACCATTGAAACCCATCTTCACCAAAACAATTCGAAGCCATTGCCAGGAGACGCTGTCGAATGCCTTCTCCGCGTCCAGAGCCAAGAAGGCCAGTGGGCGCGGAGAAGGCCCCGACAGCCTCATACCATCAAGGGAACACACTATCTTACGGATGTTCAGACCCGCAGAACGACCTGCAACAAAACCAGCCTGGTTATCAGATATTAAGCGAGGCAGAATAGTGGACAATCGATTAGCCTTGATCTTAGACAATAGTTTAGCGTCAAAATTCAACAATGAGATCGGGCGGTAGGATCCTGGCTGAAGAAGATCTTTACCTTTTTTGGGTATGAGTCTGATATAAGCTTCGTTGAAAGTGGGGGGATAGGAGCGACTCGATAGAATGTGGTGGAACAAGCTCAGTAAGGGTGGGGACACCTCTTCCGTCAGAATCTTATAGAATTCGGAAGACAGACCATCGGGTCCTGGTGCTTTGGTGCGAGGGGATAAACGTATGCCCTCTTTAATTTCCTCTAGGGTTATATCTGAGTTCAAGAAGTCCACATCATCTGCTGACAATGCGGGCAAGGAAAGAGAATCCAGGAACTCCAGACCTGCTCCCGCATCAGTGTCATCTGCAGCGTAAAGGTTGCGATAGTAGGTACAGAATACATCTGAGATGGCAGCAGGATCGGTGAGTATCTTGCCCGAATTGTCAGCTAATCTGAGAATGTGAGGGGTAGGTATATTCCCCCGCACCAAATTGGCCATGAGCTTACCTGATTTGTCTCCAAATCTAAAGAATTCTGAGGACTTATAAGATCTAATGAGGCGGTCGTATTGGAGGAGCCAATGATCGCACTCCTGTTTGGCCTGTATCCACCGGGTTCTATCAGCCTCAGAGAGAGTCAACTTGTACTGCACATAAGCCTCCCTGGCTTCGGTACAAGAGGCTGTATATTTTTGCCGCGTGGTTTTTTTACGTGAGGTGACATAAGCCAGGATCCTACCGCGCAGCACCGCCTTGGCGGCTTCCCAAAACAGCGCAGGTTGATCCATGTGCACGGAGTTATGTGTAAGGTAATCCGACCACCATGTTGTAAGTTCGGCTCAAAAGGACTCATCTTTTAGCAAGTAGGCAGGGAATCTCCAAGAGATTGGGGAAGTAGGGATGGTGAGAGACAAAAAAATAAATATATATTTATATATATTTATTTATATTTATAATGCTATAACTGAGGGGTAACGTCAATAGCAGGGTCAGTTTGCGTAAGTGACCTCCTTTTTTCCCAATGAGGGGTGCAACAGTAGAAAGAGCGTGGTACAGCTTGTTCCTTCAAGCTGAGCACCAGCAGTAGAGAGAGAACTGAGTATTAACAGGAACAACAACAAATCAGTTCTCAATGTCCTGAACTATCAAGCTCCGTCCCGTGGAGCATTTGGAAGTGATATGGAGTAGAGAGAGAGACACCGTACGGGTCCTCAAGCCTTTTTCTTCAGCGGGGGGCTTTTGGACGGTGAGACAAGGGAGGCCTCCCGCGGTGCCATCATGAACTCCATAGCCCTTGTTGCCGACAAGAATGATTCCACAGCGCCATTCGGGGTGGATATGCGGAGCACGGCAGGATAGGCCAATGTGAATTTGATGCGACGTTCCACTATTAATCTGCACACCTCAGAGAATGACTTGTTTGGTTAGGGCTGCCGAATAGTCGGCAAAAAGCAGGAGTTTGTGACCCTCCGCCACCATGTTGCGCTGGGTTCTATAGGCTTGAAGGATCTGGCTGCGGTCATTGAAGTCCAGGTAGCGGACTATCACTGGTCTGGGTTTTTGATGGTCTCTAGGGGCACCCACTCTGTGTGCACGTTCAACTCTGCACGGGGACGGCAGGCCCAAGGCCTTTGGTATGGTTACTGCGCAGAAATGTGAGAGGTCCGCAGAGGGAACCGCTTCCGGCAGGCCGATGACCCTTAGATTGTTTCTCCTGGATCTATTCTCTAAATCGTCTATCTTTTCCATTAGGAGATGGAGGGACTGATCAAAGTGTTTGAGTGACCGCCGTGTGCCATGTAACGAGTCCCAGATCACTGACATGTTGCTCTGCCGTCTGCAAGCGGTGGCCATGGGTCTCTAATGTTTGCTGCAGAGGGCCCAGCTGTTGCTGTATCGCTTCCGTTACAATGGCCTTCATATCAGCCTTGAGATAGGCAGCAACAGCCGCCGCTATGCTCTGGTGTTCCGCCTGCAGAGACGCAGTGGGAGAGGGCTCACCTTCAGCAGCGTCGTCAGGGGATGTCAGCATGTCGTCCGTCTCCGCCATCTTGGATGTCTCGGAGGTGCTGTCGGAAGAAGGAACCTCCGAGGAATGATGGCCCTTCTCGTCAGGTTCGGACGAGGGACGAATCTGTCCATGTGTGTGGGTGACTTGTTCCGGTGACTCCGGTGGTTGCAGGGCGGTGTGAGAAAGCCGAACGGTGCACTCCATAACTGAACGGGACGGAGCAATGTTGCACACGACTAGCACATTGGGCGCCGGAACCGGAACTAAAATATATTTTTAAAGTTTAAAATGGGCTTTCAGTGCGTTCCAGGCATTTGCATGCGTTTTTGATGCGTTTGCAGATCCAGAGCAGGTAAAATAGGGCCTGCTGCAGTTTTTTCACCTGCTCTGGACCTGTTCTGGAACTGCACACTGCGATTTGGACTGGAGCAAAAAATACCATTGGAATACATTGGATGCAGTTTTGATCCGGTCTGCAACTGATCTGCTCTGCACCTGCTCTGCGCTTGGTGTGAACAAGGCCTTAGACTGAAATGTATGAATGTAACAAATGTGTTTATATAGCTAAATAGCCTATGAATATATATATATTTTTCACCATTTAAGTGCTTCGCTGAGTGGATTAAATGCCAATTACGATGTTAAATCTATAGTTTGTTTAATCCATATACAGTAGCGTAGATGCAATTACTGAAATGACTCCAGAAAGATGTAAATAGAAATGTTTCAAACTCAGAGAGACTAACGATGACCCTGTCACTAAACAACACACAATGTACAGTGCCGGGGTGGAAGGGGAAGAGGGGAGGATAATTGTCTGGGTTAAATGAAAATAGATCCATTATCTTGCTTTTCTATTGTGACATGACAAATAACTCCTTAGGGAGAAGAATCTATCATAAGCATCGAGATACTGCTTATAATAAGATTTTGTATTATTCTGTAAGAATAGTAACACTCATGCTGTGGCGGAGATAGATTTGTAGCTTATTGGTCCCTTATGTGTCTCCAGACATATGACATCCCACAGAGAAGGAGACAAGATCATTGGGCTGAGATTCCCTGAGCGCTGGCACTGCCATTTGCTTAATTCCCTCCTTTCTCATTTTTTGAATATCTTTTATTGGTCTGGAAGGGAGAATGGTAAGGCACGGGAAGTTTTTCCTATTAAAGTCTAGGCTACTTTTTGATTGTTAACAGAAACCTATGAGAAAGAAAGGACTTGCCACTGTTGACCTTCTTCTGGAAATACAAGTTGTTCTACAGCTTCTGGCTTTAGAACTTTGTATCCCAGACCAAGCATGCAGCAAGTGAAGTAATTAATAAAAATACTTGTCCTAGGCCGGTGAAAATATTAGAGCCAATAGACCAACATGACAGGCAAAGGAAGGGTAAACAGTGGCATTTTATTTTAGTATAGGTGTTCTTTAAAGCTGAACTCCTGGCAAACAGCTAAATATACAGATAAAATATGTGTCTGTGAGCTGATTTGCCTGCTAATGGAATTTAATTTCTATCCACCCAGCCCTGACGTTTTTACAGTGTCCTGTCTGGCAGTGCAGTAGACCTGATTTTTTTTCCTGCTAAAGTTCAGTAACACTTACAGGTCTTTTCCCTCCCCCCACCTGTGACTAGACAGTAAAAGAAGATGCAGCAGCCAAGCTCACTTCTTCAGTATTCTTCTTGGATTGCCATACAACTGATTGTCTTCTTGTGCTGCTTCTTCCTCTCCCAGTCTGAGTTCTGCTATACAGGAGGCTGCTACCAAGTGAAATGCTGCTTGAATAAAAAATACACATAGGGATTAATTTATAAAAGCTCTATTTTGGGTTGATGCCGATTGCATAGCCCTAGCGTTCCTTGATGATGCTAACACATAGGAATTTCCTATACTCGGCATCTATGCAGCATGAGTGCCTTATATAAATGAACTTCTTAGCACCTGTTCCATTTTCTTGTTACATAGTTACATAGTATTTGAGGTTGAATAAAGACACAAGTCCATCAAGTCCAACCTATTGCGTGTATGCATTTATGAGCAGGTGTGTGCGTGTATATGTGTCCATGTGTGATTTTTCTCTTAGCATTACCTGTACCGCTGTATATTATGGTCTCCAAGGAACTCGTCCAGGAGTCTCTTGAATGATTCCACACTCTTAGCTGAAATCACTTCCTGCAGCAGCGAGTTCCAGACCTTAACCGCTCTAACTGTGAAGAACCCCTTGCGCCCTGTATGTTGACATTTCTTTTCCACCAATTTTTGGTTGTGCCCTCTGGTCTTTGTTACGGAGTTGACCGTAAACAGTTTGTTACTAAGGTTGCTGTCACCCTGGAATAGTTTATACATGAAAATTATGTCCCCCCTTAATCTCCTGACCTCCAACGAGAACATATTTAATTTTAACAACCTTGTTTCATAGTTCAGATCCTCGAACCCCTTAATGAGTTTGGTTGCCCTCTTCTGGACTTTTTCCAGCTCAAGGACATCTTTTCTGAGTATCGGTGACCAAAACTGGACAGCATACTCCAGATGTGGCCGAACCAGTGATCTGTAAAGTGGCAAAATTATAGACTTGTCCCTGCAATGCATACCCTTCTTAATGCAAGACAGGACTCTGCTTTCTTTGTTTACAGCAGTCTGGCACTGCAAGCTATTCTTCAGTCTGCGCTCTATAATGACCCCCAAATCCGTCTCCGTTTCCGACTTCCCTAGTTGCACACCCATAAATGTATAGTCCATTTGCCTATTTTTAACTCCAAGGTGCATTACCTTACATTTATCGACATTGAACTTCATCTGCCATACAGTTGCCCATTCCCCGATTATATCCAAGTCCTCCTGTAATGTTATAATGTCTAAATCTGTGTCTACTAACCTTCCAATTTTCGGATCATCAGCAAACACTGAGACATGACTTCTCACTCCCTCCCCTATATCATTAATAAATAGGTAGGTTAAAAAACTTGTGTCAAAACTCATGCATTTTTCTGCATAAAGATGCACTTCAAGTAGAAATTCATTTTTTTCCTATTTGCAATGTAGTTTAGTGTATAAGGAAATGGTAAAGGTAATGAGCCTATTCACACCTACACATCTTAATTACCATGCATGCTGTGGAACATTGTGAATCTGGCCTTAATTATGAATAATGGCTTCAGAAATTTGTTAATGTGTGTCTTTTATAACTGTCCGGAGTTCAGCTTTAATGGTCTTTGGTCAGTTGTATTTAATTTTCTTTATTTGAATATTCACAACATCATAAACTGATATTTTATAATATTTTTTCATACTTAAAGTGACACTAAACTCAGGATTTAAATATTAAAAATGCATTTAAGTACCCTAACTATTGACAAAAAAATAACGTATTTGTGTATCACTGATATCCTATGATGGACTACAATCTCATGTTTAGTCTACTCCTTTATATTGAGATTGTAGTCCATCACAGGACAGAGCTTGGAGCGGTGGCTACTTTACAACACACGCAGGGACCATGGGGAACAAAAGTAGCCACCCTCCAGAAGGAAGGACAGTGTCAGCACCAATACAGCCGAATGTCACATTTTGGTTACAAGTTAGGGTACTTGAATGCATTTTTAAGGTTTAACTGCTGAGTTTAGTGTCACTTTAATTTAGAATGAAAAGTCTTTATTTTATCAATTCATTCTTAATATAGTGTTCTTCCATAGCTTTATGTTTGGAGAGCATGCTGGGTTTTCTAATACAAATGTGGTAAATTTGATATATAAATATGCAATATTTCACATTTACTTGAAAGAACAAAAAAAGAGAACTGAAAAATGTGAAACAAATTTTATTTTTGTTAGTTCTGATCATATTAATTATCATTCTAGAACAGCACACCTAATTGTTTTATGACAGCATAGATATAGCTTGATGTGCACCATGATGTATCCCATCTGCATACTGCAAGCACTACAAAACTCAGGGGAATGTATAGAAACCATGGCAACTACACAGAAGGGCTTGTTAAGCAACTGTAAAAACTGTGTTGTTCAGCTCCAGTCTTATTCAGGTGTTTTAAGTCTCAAAACATTACCTGTCTAGGGTCTTTAAAGGTAAGAACTTCTAAGGGTATGAAGAGATGGAACAAATGGAAACAAAAGGCCATCTACCTGAAACACTGAAAAACAAAACTAGCAAGGGCAAAAAAGTTGCATGGCTCAATCCACTATCATTAGAGATATACACCAACACTTGCCCATTCAAAAATTATCAGTGCCTCTTAAAAGCCTACACCACTCTTCAGCAAGGTTAACTCACCCATCCATGCTCCCTTGGTGTCTATCCACTGCAGGTGTCCCCCTGAGTAAGCTCTGGTGTTGGATGGTGTCAGAGCTTACCCAGGTGGATGACGTTACCACTTTGGCCTGATGATAGGCTGCTAACAACCGAGCACTATCACATAGGGGAGGTTACATTGCCCTAATGTCTCTGTACCAAAGGGGTAAGCTACTTTCTTTTTGAAAAATTAAAAGATGTAATCATACAATATGCTGTTGCCATTTTTTTTCTTTATGGTTGTTCTTCAAAACTGAAAATAAACATTTGTCTCTTTTTTTATATAATGCATTACTTGAGTATTCTATACATTTACTGTATTTCTAAATCAGCCCCTTAATACTAATAGTAAAGTCATTACTTATCAGTTGGTGCCAGATTTCCTTTTAGAAAAAGTCAATTTCCGGACTGCATTAAACTGTTTATTGTGCTCTCACCATCATGTTCCCTTTGGGAGCAGAGAAATATGCACAAAACAAACATAACATTATTGATGACATTCCTCATATCATCTGCTAAACTTAGTTAATATATACACATTACAGGATTGTGTATCATTTTCATATGTTATCATAAACAATATTCTAATCCAGGGGAAGGCAATCTTTTGAGCCTAAAATGCCTACTTCACACTCTCAATATGGGATGTTCAGATACCAAGTACCATACACAGTACAAGTACATATACAGATACTTTTCCAGCTCCAAGACAAGATTAGAGAAAAATTAAAAAGTTAGGAGCCTGTCATTTCTAAGGGGCATATGGAACTCCTGGGATTTTTACATCACTGTTTTGATGTATGATTTAAAAAAAAATATATATAAGGGTTGCACCGATACCATTTTTGTCAGTACAAGTACTGATACTTGTCCAAGTATTCACAGATACAAGTACTGATAAATTTTTTGTCATTGTCATGTGACAGTGTTTCTAAAACAATACAGACTAATGATTTCAGGACAGTGGAGGAGCACCAGAGCCAGGTCCCAGCTGCAACCGTTGCAACCCTGTTCCGTTGTAGTTCTCATGAAAATGCCAAGTATTGGCACTGGTATCTGAACATCCCTACTCTCAATTATGAAAATACATTTTTCTGCAATAATAACTTATAGGTTGGACTTGATGGACTAATGTCTTTATTCAACCTCAAATACTATGTAACTATGTAACTCCCGTTCTTGGCATCAGTGACTGCAATAATGACCCCCAGTATTAGTGTCAAGGACTGCAATGATAACCTTCAACATTGGTGTTAGTAACTGCAACAATAACCTTCAACATTGATGTCAGTAACAGTGACATGTCAGTGTCAGCGTGTGAGGTGAGATGTGTCCATACACCTGCCTACAGGCACTCTGACATAACAATACGGACAGGCTCTTAACTTCCACTATAGCGCAAATCCCACAGCCATGTTACCATGGAGACTCAACATGTACTCTACACTGACCAAATTGCAGAAGGAATCTTTAAGCCGCTAGAGTAAACAGCCACCTATGTTCCACACAGATTGATACAATTGTTATAATTTGAAGTTTTACCAATCTGCTTGTACAGGGATGAAAATAACAGAGTTTATAAACTACCTTACATTTTGGCAAAAATCTAAAGATTTTGGTAAAGTTTTAGCCTTTTGGTGTAATCTATTGGAGTCAACGAAGAAGGTGAAATTAGTTAAGTGTAATTTTGCCCATGTCAAAATCTGTAATTTTGTTTTGAGATTGATTTCACAGAAATCACTCCAATCATCTCTATCCTTGTGTGTAGAAGCTGCTGTGTTGTGTGGAACCCACAGAAGTAAGTTGCCCGAGATAACATTTTATTAAAGGGAATGAAATACTTTTTTAGCAGGAACATTTTGGCATGTGTATATGACTTAAAGCAGAGTCCAGAAAACATTTATAACTACATTATATGACAGGATTGTAATTGCTTTCCAAATATTCAATCAATTTCCCATTATACTTTTTAATGAAACTCTGCAATAACCGGCTTTTCTTGAATCCCTAAATTCTGTAGAGCTGAAACTCTGTTTAATACAATAGTTGAATAAAATAAGGTTTTTGCCATGGGCCAGTGGATCTGATATTTTAATCTTTTAAACCACTAGCTGTGTGACAGTGATTGTTCCAAAAATACACAATAGCAGAAAGTTTTATAGTAATTTGAATAATGGGAGGAAAAAAAAGTCACCAACAAGATAGGATTTAGCTTACATGCCTTCAGAGGACCTTGTAAATGTGGTTTGTTTGTGTCTGCCGAGTTTCCAAAATGCAGAAAATAGGTGTAAATAGATAAAATAATGGAATGAAAACTTGCTTATACTTCCACAATTCAGTAATAAATATATAATTCTATTTATAGCATTCTGCTATTTGCTTTTGGACGCGATGTTGGGAACAAAAAATATTATATTTGTTATTGTTTTGGCCTTTAGCAGAAAGACAAGCGACATTTTGCATTGTGAA
>NW_017307991.1:23451-29983 GCF_000935625.1 Nanorana parkeri
TGCCAGTGGTCCTGGATCCTCCAGATTAGTTTAGATCAGATCCATGACACTGCCCCACAGGATCTGGTACTGATCTATGTCTGCATAGTACAGTTCTGGCCCGACATCATGGAACCAGAACTGACGGGTATTGTCAGGCAAGTAGCCACTGAACACCAATGAAGCATGGAGTATTATTGTTGCCACTGTCACTGACAAAAATGAAGAATGTTTTATTACTGCTGCCACTGTCAACAATTATGGGGGTAATTAGTGCTGCCAATGTCATTGATGCCAGTGGGGGGGGAAGGAGGTTACTATTGCTGCTACTGACAGCAGTGAAGGGGATTATTATTTCTGACACCAATTCAAGGATTTAAAAGGGTTTAATATTACTGGTGCCAATGCTGAGGAGTTTTATGCAGTGAGCAGAAGAGCCCCCGAGGATGGAGCTGTTCTATGCATGTCTTTTCCTGGTTTTATAATGATACATATGGTCATCTCCTGATGTTTTTTTCTTGGAAATTGATTCACTGGGGAAAATCTACCTTTTTGTTTGGTAATCTAAAAGCAAGTCTTCTAACCTTCGACATTTTCTATTAGTTTAGTGGCCCTTTTATTTAAAATTTTTTATTTAACACAAAGTTTATCACAATCAACATTCTTTCACACAATGTTCTACCTGCAAGTGTGCTCTTCTATACCCCTCCTTTACAATTTCTTATCATAGCCAATATTATTCAACCCACCTCCTCTGAGCCAAGACCATATTAGACACACTTCCAGGTGGGATGTCATCATACAGTCATCAACACGGTACTGGCACGCTCTGAAAGTCACTTACACAACATGAGTGACAATCAATGCAGGTGTAATGACGCCCACCACGAGAGGAGAAGAGGAAGGATGCATGATGTCATGATTTTCTATTTTTTTGTTGAAGTTTCACTTTAAATTTTTGGTTAGTTTTGAAGGCAGTACGTTTATTACCCCTGTTTCTTCCAGTGTATAAATATGATCTCAATCAACACATAGACTCAGGGCCGGATTTACACTCTCTGCTGCCCCAAGGCCAGGTTCCTCAATGCGCCCCCCTACCCACCAAACCCCCCAATGGAGAATGGCAGACCTGCAGGCTGCATACAAGTGATTCCGGCAACATTACCAAGATCACTTGTACAAAACAAGCGGCGGCTTCCCCGCTGTACATGTAGTTTTGTTGTTTGCCTAAAGCAGGGCTAAATGTAGAAAACAACTACCGGCCCGACACCCGGAAACTGCATGTCCTGGGCGTTGGGAGATAGGAATTCAACACCCCTGCTGCCCCTCTACTCCCTGCTGCCTCAAGGCAGGGCCTTGGTTGGCCTTGTGGGAAATCCGGCCCTGCATACAATACATATAGGAAACTTAGGAGTCATCAGACTTACCAAGAGTCCCCCTTTACAACTAAGGAAAGACAAAGGTAATTGCTTTAGCAATGTTGAGTTATACAATATTTTTGCAGCAGTATTTGATTATGAAAGTGTTAAAACTTGATGATGCATCCTACTGAATATGGCTTTATGTATTGCAGAGAACAGCATTTGGGTGATTTTATAATTGCAGCAGTTAGTAAAGCTGGCTCTGCAGTGTGAGGATAACAGCAAAGAGCAAATGTAGACAGCCTGCAGCTCAGCATCTGTGTAAAAAAACCCATAGTAAAGATCCAGATTCAGGAAAAAACCCTGGCAACATGCTAGCACTAGAACATATACTGTACAATGGTCTCTGTTTACTGCAAATACTGGATGCATTCAATTTTGTCACAGTCAGACATTCAATACCTTTTTTGTAAGTACGTTTAAGGTGGAAGAGTACTCTATATAAAGTACTTTCAAACATTTAATTAGGATGATCTACATAGATAGACAACTATACAGGATAAATAGATAGATAGATAGATAGATAGATAGATAGATAGATAGATAGATAGATAGATAGATAGTAGAACATATATCTACCAAGTTACCACTTACAATGTGGACATTTTTTTGCCCATACATTTGATTCCTTTTGTAAGGCAGTGTTAACAGCCATTCTAAACAATAGGCATAGAAGACACCGCCCAATATCTGGGCTACAGCTTGTCAAATTGGTCATGAAACCTCTAATAGAAAAACAGATTAAAAATGGGTTGGATCCTTTATAGGGATTTTAGGATACTACCAGAGGCTTTTGCCTAGCATTCCTACAAAAGCAACTCCACTTACTGATCACACCAAATGGAGCGAGTCTATTTTGGTGAAAAGTAGACATGTGCACTGCCAAAAAATTAGTTTTGTTTCGTTTCGTTTTAAATTCGGATTTGTGTTATTTCGTTTTTCGGGATTTGGGTGTGAAAGTCAATTCGGATTCGGAATTCGGATTCGGACGTTCGTTTTGTTTTCTGTTCTTATTCGTTTCTTATTCGTTTCGTTCGTTCGTTTGGAGCAAATTGACATTTGAGGGGGAAAAAATATTTTTCTCCTTCTCTAATGTCACTTTGCTCCGACGAACGAAACGAATAAGAAACAAATAAGAACAGAAAACGAAACGAACGTTCGAACTACCGCTACCGAATTTTGGAAATGGAAATTCGGATTCGTTTGCATTCGTTATGTCTGTAATTCGGAATTCGGATACATCCGAATGTCCGAATTTCGATTCGGAACGAAACGAATCGCACATGTCTAGTGAAAAGTAATGAAACCTCTAATGGAAAAACAGATTAAAAATGGGTTGGCTCCTTTCTAGGGATTTTAGGATACGACCAGAGGCTTTTGCCTAGCATTCCTACAAAAGCAACTCCACTTACTGATCACACCAAATGGAGCGAGTCTATTCTGGTGAAAAGTAATGAAGAGGCAGAAAGAGCATTTTCAAGGGGTAAAGGCAGTATTGTGTAAGGGAACAGTGCTAATGTACCCCAACTTCTGTCAAGAATTCCTGGTACAAACAGATGCCTCTGATGTTAAAATTAGGAGCAATCTTCTGGTTAATTACAGACTATTCTTCGATACAGGGGGTGGCTTGGAACAAAAGCAACAATGCAAGGGTCAGAAAATGATTTATGCAAGACTTTATGCAATACGCAAGCCAGGGACCCAGCAAGGAGATGCTGATGGATTGTCACACATCCATTGTATGCTGAAATTTCTCCTTCCCAGAGGTCGGGGCAGGGGGTGGGTATGTCAGGATTGTGAAGAGTGTATATGTGTCACTAAGGGGACAGGCTCAACTGGTAGTGACAGTGGTAACCATGCACGTGACAGCAGAGGGAGAGAGAGATTTGTCCCTATGAGTCCCTATCAGCACATAAAAAGGCCTGTGCACAAATAAGCACAACTGGGACTGAATTAAAAAGGTCTGGCGCACAGGTAAGACATGGTCCCAGGGATGAGGGCTTTACCCCACCCAAAGCTCTACCCAGCATCCAGGTTCCAGGACCCAGGCCATAACGTATTAAGATCTGGGAAAACAAAACCTAGTACACCTAGAAGGGTCAGATGCTGGAAATTCTTGGACTATTGTAGCTCTGCAACACAATGAAGATCAGCATCATGAGCAGCAGGACAAGTAGGTATTAATAATTTTTGTTTACATGGCTTTTTCCGTTTTTGCTTTTCTCCCAAAAGGGTTTGTTAAAAAAAACTGTCAGTGTATTTTATTCATCATACAGTGTTCCCCCCAATACTGGTATAACTATCTGGTCAATCCATTTTCAAGGAGTGACAGTCTGTATTATTGATGACATAATCAATCAAAAACATCAAACTGCTATTTCGTAAATTATTGTTTGGTTCGAACTGAAGGAGAACTTTGTGAGTATGGCTGTGATTTCATCTATAATACAGTGCACACAAAATGACTGCTATTGCACAAAACTTCAAAACAGATTGTATAGCAGCTGAAGACTTTAATGAAAGATGATCACAGGAATGAAAAAGCTGAATATATTTTCAGGCATAGCACACTGCAAACTGGGACAACTTCAGAAGAATATATTTTTATGATCTATGGCTGCATCCATCAATATGCCTCCATTTTGTTTTCCTGCTCTGAATCGACCCATTTGTAAGAAATTGTTTTGGTATTATGGCTCACCGGCTTCCAGATATACATCGTGGTCGACAGCAGGGCCCTAGAGAGCCCTAGCATTCAGAGTAAGCTGGTGATAATGTAAAAAAGACTAAGTTCGCAGAGGAAATGGCACAAATGTGAAAGCTTGAATGTGCTATGATTCATCAATCGGATTGGAAAAGTACACCTCATATACATTTATTGCCATATATTTAGATTCAATATTGGTGATGATGTGTTCAGACACAAACTGTACAACATCTAACGCATGTTCTTTTTGTAGTGTATGCACTTTATAATGTGGCCATTTAGACATAGGGGTTATATTTTTAAAGCAGTGAATGCAACATTCACTTAAGGTGTATATTTGTACTGCTTCTCATGATCTTGTTAAATAGATTTAACTTCACTTCCTGTTTTTGTGACAGCAATAAATAAAATGAGGGGAGCAGTTGTCGCTGGTACAAGAAGACAAGTGTTTTTTGGGGGGGGGGTTTCAGTCTGCGTCCCCGTTGGAGAGATTTCCTATCACTTTTTAATCCATACAGGAAATTAGTGGAAATATCCTTGACACAGAAAAAAACCTGACAGAGGTTGTATTCTTTAGCTACTCTACCGGAGACTAGAAAAGTGTTACATGTAGTTATGTTTTCCTACTTGGATCCTAAGAAAATTGTCTTAAATTACAAATCATCTAATGTTCTGTAAAAATCTGGATGCCTTACTAATTATCTTAGCATTCTAAAACAAAGTTGTACTAAAGGAACGAAGAACAATCAATTTTGCAAGCAAGGTTGTTTTCCTACTTTTCAATATTCTCTGATAAAAGGAAAGGATACTAAACACATGTGTGACTGGCCATATTAGGGTGGCTCTTGTGATTCTTACCGACACCCCCCTACCATGGCTCCCAGCAGTGCAAGATGGCAGAGGACTCAGGGGCATTGCTAGGACTGTGGAAGACCCAGAGCACCCCTGGGCACTCTGAGGAGAGCTATGATGCAACACACATTGGCGAATGGTGGTTTCTGCCAAATTGTGCAATAGTTGTAGGGGCTAAAAGGAGAATAGTTAAATACAATTTAAGCATACTCTGCTCTGGGCCAAGAGTGTGTGAGAGATGAGCAAGTAACGCATAGAGTACAGAGGTCAGAAATAGTCTAGAGTAAGGAACGCACGGAGAGCCTCCCAAGCAAATATTACCCACTCCTTCCAATACAATCTCCCCCACTGCACCATCAGCATAGAGCTGGGGGAAGTGCTCTGAAACTCCTCCTCAGCTCTGTGCTGAAGGTCTGACAGATGGTGGGTGAGCTGACAGGTGGGAAGAGAGGATGGCAGCTGTGTAATTCACATATAGAAAAGCCTATACCTGGGGTCTTCGCCCGAGAACATTTATTTTCTGGGGACCGACCCGTCAAAACAGGAAATGACCCCAGAAAACGGCAAACTTAACCCAAGTATACTCCTCAGTCACTCAAATCTTGATCCACCAGCAATACGTTGCATTCCATTTTTTATATTTTTTACTAAGGCATCAGCCTTTCCGTTAAAGAAGTCTGGGGAAAAAATATCTTAACCCTTATAGTGGGGCTACCCCTGCATGGCAAGAGTTAAGTGCTCATTTTTGTCTAGGAGTGAAAATAAAGTAATACACACCCAAACCTCGCAATCGACTGGCTCCTAGTTTGGTCCCTAAAGCCTCTCTGCTCCTCTGCTCCAGCGATGGTAGGTCCCTCGGTGTCCTCACATCCAAAACACTGTATAGAACGTGATGACTCAGAGGACCTTAGACAGCCGGAGTGGAAGGTCAGAGAGGCTTCAGAGACCGTTCTTACAGCCAGACGAGGTTCTGAGGAGTATAATTTTGATATTTTTCTCCTAGTAAAAAATATGTACTTAACTTTTGCACTGCGTGGGCATCCTCACTGCAAGGGTTAAGATAATTGTCCTTAGAGTTCTTCTTTCAAAAATTGGGATTAGCTTGACCTTTTTAAAAGGCTACATGAGCAAGGCATATGGCAAAAAAATTAAGGATGATAGACCTCCCTTTGTTCAATATATAATCAGGCCCGGATTCCCCACATGGCCACGAGGCCCTGCCTCGGGGTGGCAGGGCGCAGAGGGGAAGTTGCGGGCGTCGGGCGGGAAGTTGCCCTCTCTACATTTAGTCCTGCTTTGCACAAGCAGGACTAAATGTAGAGTGAGGCAGCCGATTGTTCGTTAACATGTGAACTCGGCGATGTCGCCGAGATCACATGTAAACAGTCTGCAGCCTCCTCCCGTCCCCCCTGCACTTACCCCTCTTCTCTGGTTCCGTCCTCCGCCGCCGAGTCCGTCTCCTTACTTCAGTGAGCGGCAGGGTTCAAATACAAAATAAGAAACAAATTATTAAAAAATAAGAAAATATTTATAAAAAATAAACAATAAGAAAAAAAATTATAAAAAAAGTAAA
>NW_017307991.1:30618-32027 GCF_000935625.1 Nanorana parkeri
AAAAAAGTAAATAAGATAAATAAAAATCTAAAAAAAATTAAATTGATACAAAAATAATTAAGGAAATAAAAAAATAAGAAGAAATAATTAAATAAAAAAATAAAAAGTGATAAAAAAGTGTAAAAAAATAAAGAAAACAGTAAAAAAAATTGAAACTAACCCCGCCGCCCTGCCATCTGGTCGCCATTCTCCATTGATGGGAAGGGGGGGGTGTTGGCACGGCTTTGGGGCGGCAGGGAGAGTAAATCCGGCCCTGTATATAATTCCATGTTTTTGGGATATTGCATACAAATAAGGAAATGAATATGTATCTTCAGTATTACTATTTATTTATTTTTTTTTAAATATAGTTCCTGCCCCTCTTTTAAACAATGGGATGCATACAGCATACAAATAAAACTAACAGGAATTTTTGCTATCTTAAATCTATCTAAAACTGTTTTGGCTTCATGTTTTAGGGCGAAATCCCAGCCCAATAAAACCAACTATTTTGCAACTATTTTGACTTTTTTCACTCGGTATACCTTCATCTGAATCCCATGTAATTACCAGAACTTTACTTCACAGCATTTCACCTTCACACACGCTTCACACTTTAGTAAATCAGGCCCTCAGCCACATAATGGAATATAATAGAAATAGATTTTCTTTTGACAGTTTGCATCTTATATGTCCTTGAATTCAGTGAACAAAGCAAATAAAGAAAGCTGTGTAGAAGTGTGCCATGTATGCTTCATTAATTGAGAGGCGCAATGAACAAGCACCGGCCTGCCAACACACATGAATCAGCTTCAGGCAGAGAGTTGCGAATGTCACGTCCTTCTAGAAATGAGAACACATTTAGGTGTCTAGGACAGTTTCATTTTACAAGTCCACCTTCCAAATTAGGTTTTCAGTAGTTTTCCACAGACAGACATCCACTTATGATTAGGGGAAATGTTAGCAACAAGAAAACTCTTAGATGGGTAATATGCTATAACTTATTTGCTTTGTCGGAAATCGCAAACCCAAGGTCACTGATACTGAGCCATCATTTCTGCATTTAATAACCTAGAAGTTTGACATTTATGACTTTAAGGATATGACTTGATTTGTTGTTGGATCTTCTTCTTGTTTCATTCTTATATTAAATGCAATGCTAGATGAGTTTTACATGGGTTTTATTTTGGTACAGCTCAATAATTATATAGACTTGAGAGCATCCATCCAAATGTTTTTGTTTGCCCTCTTCTAAGTTTCAGTCAGTTTTAAGACCATAACACAAGCCAAGAAAGAACAATTTTTAAAAGGAAAGGTTTTTGTCTATATTTTGTTTATTATGCTTAGGAATAAAAAAAGTTTACTTTTTTTTTTAAATGTTATCTTTTATTGTTTTTATATTTTCTTCAGAATTTCTACATGTGAATATG
>NW_017307991.1:32046-76484 GCF_000935625.1 Nanorana parkeri
TAAAGAAGAACTTCCGGGCTACCCCCTCACTGCAAGAGTTAAGTGCTCATTTTCATCTAGGGACAAAAATAAAAAAGCTAACCCTGGAGCCGACTGTCTGCTACTCCAGTCCCTGCCGCCTCACTCCCCCTCTGCTCTCTGTGTTTGTATATTCCCCTTAGGCCCAAGTATCTTGCCTTTTACTGGGTATGGATGAACATGTGACCTCCTCTCATGTGACAGTGCTTAGTAGCTTGAGCACTGTTACAGGATGGAGAGAGTGAGATCACCAAACAATACCTTGGATTTCAGTGCCAACTGTGGCAGAGGCAAAATCTATGATAGAGTGCTAGAATGTTGATTAGAACTGTCATGTACCTGATGCGAGTCTGAGATTACGAGAAGGACCTTCCCTCTACAGCACTGGTCTGTGTGCCCCTCAGAGTGGGACAGGGGCAGACGGACTGTGTGAGGCATGGGTGCCACTGGGTAGAGATGCTAAAGACACCGTAGTGGAACACCAGGCAGGTAGTCAGGCAGAAGCATGCAGTTTACCAGTTGAGTGGGTAAATGGATTCAGAGCTCTGCTGGGTCAGTAACTGGCAAGCGGTGCACTGCAGAATCAGAAGGCAGAAGCTAGGTCAGGACAAGCCGAGGTCAAGCCGTGAAGGATGAAGCGGTACCAAATCAGCAGACAATAGACAGATTAGTGGAACAGGCGAGGTCAGGGGCAGGCGGAGAGCAGCAGAGTCAGAGGATCAAGCTGGATCAAATGCAGGATCAATCAGGAATGAATGCTGGACCCTAGCTGAAGAACGCTCAGCACTCAGAGTGCATGCAGGATGTGAGTTTAAATAGGCCTTTTGGTGCCATGATTAGATGTGAGTGCCTGCAGAATATGCATGTGTTAGTCTGTGCACATGCACATGATTATGCGCAGTGTTAGCACCAAAATGTTTGACATGCACATGCGCAATGGGTCTAACAGTACCTGTTCTGTGTCTGCTTGCTGGATTTTCCTGGCAATAGCTGGGGTAGAGGGGGGACGTTGGGACTTTACAAACAGACTGTCACTTAGTCCTGAAAGAGCAAGTTGACAAATGTCCAAGGGGGTACTGTCAATTGTTTGGCCTTTCAGGTCATACCAAAATTATCTTGATACCACATCTTATCTGGTTATTTTTCAGCGAAGTAGAAACTATTTTCTTAGCAAAAACAAGATTTGCTGTACAGATCCTTATTAGTCTAGACTGTTAAGTCAAAGACTGGCTGTACATCAGTCATTATTATTTTTTGATATTTGGCAGGTAGATCTGATTCGTCCTTTGGTTGTCACACGAAGGTCACAAGTTAAACCTCGACAAGATCTGCTCAACCTTTAATGTTATATATAAGATGACATAAGAGCCTGTTACAAGTGGTTAATAATAACTGTACTTATGTATGAATTGGATCTGCAAAGTGCTTTGAGATCTGAGGATGAAAAGGGCAGACTGAGAGCAAGGATGTTAATGTATCCAATGACCTTCCCAATTCACTTTTGACTCCTGATATGTGAGCTACAGGGAATAGTTTTCTATCAAGCAGAAGAGTCATATTCCCTGTCCCACTAGGTTTTCTATTTTTATACAAAGCCTTCTCAGTTATTTTTAAGTAACATGGATTTACACATAACATAATGTCCTGTTTACTCTACATGTGCTAACTGCCCTAAACTATGTTGTCATTTTAAAACCTAACCTCAGCTAATTTATTATATATTTTTAGTTTTGGATAACATGGGTCCACTTGTCTTGTAGACCCTCCTAACAGTATGAGAACTAAGAAAAGTATACTGACCTTAGACTACACTGTGATGGTGACATTACTTGGTGTTTCAGTGTGATCAGGGAGAAATGAAACCTCAAATGTATGTGCTCCAGCACTGTTGAGGTGCTGCCCTCAGGTTCTTATTGTGCAGCCTTTGAGCCCAAACAAGCAGTAGTGTCTTTGCCTAGGGGATTACTCAGGGACAGTGAAGGAAAATATTAAATTGGTTTCTACTAGCTATAGGATTAGTTTTCATTTTGATAGTTTTCATTATTTTCCACATTCTTGTTTTTTCTGTGCCCATTCTTTTTTCTCTTTTTCTGTAATTTGTTCTCTGAACTTATATAATGGACCTTGCTGAGAGGAATATGAAATGTTGTGCCAGTCATTTTTAATTTATGGTGCTGTAGTCTCTGGCAGCATATCTCCAGTCTCTAACCACAGCTGTAGCATGCCCACCAACTCTGACAATGTACAGTAGTGTATCCACTCTTTGACCATTTTCTGTAGCATTTCATACACTGAATAGTATGTGGATCCCTGTTGTAATATCAGGGACTGTACTTAAGGCAACCTTTATCATCTAAGTTGACCACCACTAGTTTAGGAGCATGTTATTGCAAGATTTGAAATCCTCAGCTTTTCCAGAATCCCTCGATAAGGCTGGGTAACATCATCCTCTGTCAGGCATAGGGACATGAACTGAGGTCTAAGGTAAGTACATTTTTTTCCTTCTTGCTTATTTTTTTTATTGAACACTGCAAGACTGGCCTAGAAAAATAGCAGATCTTAAATTTTCATGCAAGCTTGCTTTAAGGAAATCAATCAAAAGTCCGAATTCCTTTGACTTTGCTCATTTAACTAAAGCATTAAGCAAACAAATTCTTGTAAACCATAATTCCATTGTCAAATCTATCCCTGGTGGACCAGAATCCAGTTTCCATAGTTGCTACAAAAATTCAAGTAAGTTGTTACAAAAGAATATTCAGTATGTGAACAAAACACAGTTCTATTGTTTTCTCCAGTGACAGCTTACGATAGATACAGGTGCTTTAACCATAGGAAGAGTTATTATCATATGTATATAGCATATTTCAATTGTGTAACATGTACATATTAAAAGTACACACGCAGAAATATACTCAGAACTATGCAGGAAATAAGAGGCATATATGAGCTTGTGCTTTATGGATGAGCTATATACAATTCAGATATATTAAAAGTTTCTATGCACGTCAAGGAAGGAACAGACCTGCTGTACTGCTGGTGTATATCTGAGAGCAGAGTTAAAGTGCTTAGGGGTGCCCAAGGGAGCAAATGTCATTAAGGATCTTTAAGAATAAGTGAATCTGAGACACAGGGGTAATAGGCAAGCAGCATGAAGTAATATGAAGGGATGTCAGTAATAAGTGGATTTGAGGGAAGCAAATAGAATGTGTGCAGGATGCAGAGGAAATTTAAGTTATAGCTTAACCCAAACACTTTAACCAAATTGGTGTTGCAGATGCTCCTGTAATTTAAAAAAAAAAAGCATAATAGTTTTTAATTACATCTTACTTTTAGTTCAATCATACCAGCAACATATAGCCACAGACACTTCCTGTCCTAGAGTGGCAACGATTACTCTGTTGCTAGTTCTGCAGTTCTGCAGCAGCATTGTCCCTCTTTCTTTGTACTCCCGAGTTGCGTGCTTCCACCCCCATGCTCAATGCTTTGGCACATTTTGCCATAGTCACCACAGTAAACTGGAATATGCACTGCTTCTGGAGCATGTCCACATCCACATGAAGTTCATACAAAAATGTAAGCTAAATCTCAAGTGTGAATATCTGACCCAACAGGTCCATGGCTCAATATACACTATTTTGCCAAATGTATTGGACACCCCTCCAAATCATTGGGTTAAGGAGTTCCAATCACCTCCATGGCCACAGGTGTATAAAATCAAGCATCTAGGCATGCAGACTGCTTTTACAAACACTTGTGAAAGAATGGGTCTCTCTGAGGAGCTCAGTGAATTCAAGCGTGGTACCGTGATAGGTTGCCACCTATGCAATAAGTCCATCCATGAAATTTCTTTGCTACTAAATATTCCACGGTTAACTGTTAGTGGTATTACAAAAAAGTGGAAGCAAATGGGAACAACACCAACTCAGCCACGAATTGGTAGGCCACGTAAAATGACAGAGCGGTGTCAGCGCAATCTGAAGCGCACAGTACGCAGAAGTCGCCAACTGTCTGCAGAGTCAATAGCTACAGACCTCCAAACTTCGTGTGCCCTTCAGATTGGCACAACAACAGAGCATAGAGTGCTTCATGGCATGGGTTTCCTTTGCCGAGCAGCTGCATCCAAGCCTTACATCATCAAGTGCAATGCAAAGCATCAGATGCAGTGGTGTAAAGCACGTCACCACTGGTCTCTAGAGAAGTGGAGACGTGTTCTCTGGAGTGACGAATCACGCTTCTTTCTCTGGCAATCCGATGGATGTGTCTGGGTTTGGCGGTTGCCAGGAGAACAAGTACTTGCCTGACTGCATTGTGCCAAGTGTAAAGTTTTGTGGAAGGGGGATTATGGTGTGGGGTTGTTTTTCAGGGGTTGGGCTTGGCCCCTTAGTTCCAGTGTAGGGAACTGTTAAAGCATCAGCATACCAAGACATTTTGGACAATTTCATGCTCCCAACTTTGTGGGAACAGTTTGGGGATGGCCCCTTTCTGTTCCAACATGTGGACCAGTGCACAAAGCACGGTCCATAAAGACGTGGATGAGCGAGTTTGGGGTGGAGGAACTTGACTGGCCTGCACAGAGTCCTGACCTCAACCCAATAGAGCACCTTTGGGATGAATTAGAGTGGAGACTGTGAGCCAGGACTTCTCGTCCAACATCAGTACCTGACCTCACAAATGCGCTTCTGGAAGAATGGTCAAACATTCCCATAGACACACTCCTAAACCTTGTGGACGCCTTCCCAGAAGAGTTGAAGCTGTTATAGCTGCAAATGGTGAGCCAACTCAATATTGAACCCTATGAACTTAGGCTGGGATGCCATTAAATGTCAAGGAAGGGGGATTATGGTGTGGGGTTGTTTTTCAGGGGTTGGGCTTGGCCCCTTAGTTCCAGTGTAGGGAACTGTTAAAGCATCAGCATACCAAGACATTTTGGACAATTTCATGCTCCCAACTTTGTGGGAACAGTTTGGGGATGGCCCCTTTCTGTTCCAACATGTGGACCAGTGCACAAAGCACGGTCCATAAAGACGTGGATGAGCGAGTTTGGGGTGGAGGAACTTGACTGGCCTGCACAGAGTCCTGACCTCAACCCAATAGAGCTCCTTTGGGATGAATTAGAGTGGAGACTGTGAGCCAGGACTTCGCGTCCAACACTAGTACCTGACCTCACAAATGCGCTTCTGGAAGAATGGTCAAACATTCCCATAGACACACTCCTAAACCTTGTGGACGCCTTCCCAGAAGAGTTGAAGCTGTTATAGCTGCAAATGGTGAGCCAACTCAATATTGAACCCTATGAACTTAGGCTGGGATGCCATTAAATGTCATGTGCGTGTAAAGGCAGGCGTCCCAATACTTTTGGCACTATAGTGTACATTTAGATGTTTTCAACAAAAAGCAGCAAAATCTAACTCTCCCTGGAAACACTCTTTGATCGATCCCAAATCTGCTGTAGGAGTGTGCAAAACTCAGTAGGTCAGATAAACTAAGGTTTGTGGTTGTTGAGGATTGCAAATTGTTGCACATGCCACCTTTTTTTGGTGCATTGCATGTGAAATAAACGATTATGTCACAGTGCATATAGTATACTTTTTTTGCCATATAGTAGAAACTATCTTGTAGCTGTCTTGCACCATCAATCTCTCTGGGCACTATTCCACACTGCTTTTGTGCCAAAGACTGACAAACTCATTTTCTGAACCAAGTTTAATTTTTGCGCAGATTGTGAGACTAAGTTTGTGCGAAAAGTTGCACTTGGGCTTTTATTTACAATCGGTGCCTTAGTCGCATCGTTCCTTTCAAAAACCTCCAATTGATCTAATATTTTGTGCTTACAAAAAACAGGTTTCCATGCATTGAATATTTGGCACACTGACAATAGTGTATCTGGCCCAGCGTGTTTGAGCAATAACCAGCAGCATCTAACTCTCCTTGGAAACAGTCTTTAATGTTTCTCTAAGCTGCTATAGGACTGCACAACACATTGTCAGTGTGTCTGTGCCTCAATATAAATATAGGTTGACCTTTTCAACAATCAACACCTGCATTAGCACCTAGCTTTCCCCGCAATTTGTTATCTTTCCCCAGCTACTCCATATTAGCCCTAACACAGGCTGAACAATGGCTGCTGGGGAGCTTCTAAACCATCTGACCACAGTTCTGAGGTCAGGAAGTGCATTGTTGGTAAATAGTTGCTACGGGTGAAATGGCTGCATTAGTTCTTAATTTTCTTGACACAGGAATGACTGGTTGGGTTTTAACACATTGTCAATCTGAACCCGAAGCTCAACCCTATTAGTTGGTACGAGGCTCTGAATGCCACCACTAGCTGGTGGCTGAAAAGAGTTTTCTATACATTCTTGTATTTACTTTAACCTTTAAATACAAGCAAAGTGCTTTAATAATTCATCTGGATAAAGAAATGCACTTACTGCTTGCTATATGTTTTCCTGAGCACATAGTATGGCACAATGGAATAATCACCAATGCCATGCATGGAAACACACAAATCCCCACACTTTCTCTCTTCAGCACATCTTAGCTCATTTAATGACCGATAATTGCATTTGTGACGATCGCCTGACTAAGGACACGCCTTGTAATTGAATTAACTGGCATATCTGCAGAGAAAATGTTAAGGAAATTCAGACTAAATTGACTAATAGCTTTTAAAATGTCGTCAAGGGAGAATGATTAAATAAGCAGCTGCATAACAGAAGGAGCAGTCTTAATTCTCACATGGAAGAATACGAGTCGCGAGTGATAGTGCAGAGTTCTTCAAAAGCTTTCTCTGATCTGGTAATAGAGATTATGATTTCTTCTGAGTTTATAACTATAGAAATTAAAATGAGACTTTTATTTTTCTAGGTTTTGTAGTACAAATTGAAGAACTCAGAACTATCTTTCATGCCCACAGATGGTATATGTGCAGGGGTGCAAAACCTAAATGTGTGCACAGGCAGCTCTGACCACAACAGAAAGTGGTTGATCCTTTTGTAAGGGAAATTGTTTTCATGCGCAGGGGACCCTCCGGATTTAAGACTACCTTTACAATACATCTGATATTGCAGGGTAGGACAAAGAAATTGTCAGTTGTTTTATACCGTCAGAGCTTTATAAATGCCAGGTAAAGGTCTAGGAAAGCATCAAACGGGGGGTTTAGTACACATTTCTGGTATTTAGTTTGAAAATATGTATTATTAGTTTAGATTTTGATAGATGCTTGAACGTCATATTTGATTCCCCCAAATGTTTTTAAAATTCCAAAACGCCCAAGCCTCTATTAAATTAGATTTGATTAATGCTTGAGAGTTCTGTCTGCTCCTCCAACACATTTTTAAAAATTCCAACAAGTCATAAATCTAGGTGACTTTAATGCAATTATGTGACATAGTAGGGTCCCTCTTCAGTGACAGGGGCTTTTCAGTGGGGTATTCATTTTCCTGCTTTTATTGGTGGTCACAATATGTCACATGAGGGTTGGTCTTTGCAGCTGTGAGCTTCTTCAAGACGCATCCCTAGATGGTGTATCATTGACAGCCTGGGCTTACAGGAAGTGGGTTGAATAATGTTGGGCATCACTGAGCTTGCACCCAGCATTGAACAAGACTAAAGGGGCAGCACTGGGGCATGAGGAAGATTAATTACTCTTTACTAATTTTTTTTGTCCACAGGAGAGGGGAGCAGGCAAAACAAAAAAAAACAAATTTAAACAAAAACTGTAGCCAAACCTTTTTTGGCTATAGTTTTCTTTTGGGTCACAGGAGGACATTTACTAACATACTCATGTAACCCAAGTTCAGCATATAATGAGCTACTGGCTGCTATATGTTGACAGTGCGGGGCCGCACTGTAGCTGGGAAAGATCCCAATAATATTGTTGGGATCAACTGCTGATTGACAGATGGCTCTGTCTGATTGACAGATGGCTCTGCCTCTCTAGAGCCAAAGTCAGCTGTGCCCAGCTGTGGCTTCCCCCTTCCCTCTCTGTCCCTCTAATAAGTGCTGGAGGAACAGCGAGAGGGGATGGAGGAATCCCTGTGGGGAGTGGTCCTCCCTTCTTTGCAGGGAGAAGCCATAAGCTGAGGGATCAGTGATTTGTGATCGCTCAGTTCTTGAGATATATTGGAGTCTGCAAAGTATTGCAACCATGATCAGCCTTAACCACCTAAAAGTTACTTTGTGACGCTGCACACTTTCTTTGAGGGGGGAAAGAATGCCCCAAATTCCTGCGTGGGCAGGAACAGAGTCAGGAATTATAGCAGGGTGATCTAGCTTTCTTCCTTAGCCCAGCAGTGTGTCTATAACAGAAATATAACTTCTGGGTGGTCTGCGCCTTAAAATAAAATGGCTGAAAACCAAGAAGTTGTGATTAGTGATTGTGATTGGACTTTGCCAAAGCGTTTGATACTGTGCCACAGAAACGCTTGTTATACAAGCTGAGGGGTATGGGCATTGATGAATTAGTGTGCACGTGGATAGAAAACTGGCTACGAGAACGTGTACAAAGGGTATCAGTTAATGGCACTTTCTCAGACTGGGCGGAGGTCGTGAGTGGCGTACCCCAAGGTTCGGTGCTGGGTCCCATGCTTTTTAACCTATTTATTAATGATATAGGGGAGGGAGTGAGAAGTCATATCTCAGTGTTTGCTGATGATACGAAAATTGGGAGGGCAGTAGACACAGATTTAGACATTTTAACATTACAGGAGGACCTGGTTAAGATTGGGGAGTGGGCAACTGTATGACAGATGAGGTTCAATGTTGATAAGTGTAAGGTAATGCACCTTGGAGTTAAAAATAGGCAAATGGACTATACACTCATGGGTATGCAACTAGGGAAGTCTGAAATGGAGAAGGATTTGGGGGTCATTATAGACCGCAGAATGAAGAACAGCTTGCAGTGCCAGGCTGCTGTAAACAAGGCAAGCAGAGTCCTGTCTTGCATTAAGAAGGGAAGGTATTGCAGGGACAAGTCTATAATTTTGCCTCTTTATAGATCCCTGGTTCGGCCACATCTGGAGTATGCGGTCCAGTTTTGGTCACCAATACTAAGAAAAGATGTCCTTGAGCTGGAAAAAGTCCAGAAGAGGGCAACCAAACTAATTAAGGGGTTCGAGGATCCACTACTGTGTTCCCCTGAAAATAAGACACTGTCTTATATTTATTTTTTTTCCCAAAAACACACTAGGTCTTATTTTTGGGTGATTTCTTATTTTTCTTTTAATGTTTTAATGTCAGAAGTTCCCTCAGTGACTGAGGCTCAGTCACCTCATCTCACCTCAGTCCGACCCCACTGGCCATGCCGTGCTGTGCCGCTGCCTGCTGGGAAATGTAGTTTTCTGCCCGGCAGCAGCTTTCTAAGCAAAAGTCGAGGCAGACAGGTGTCTGCTGATTTCGGGACACGGGCAGCATGAGTGCGCTGCGGCGGTCAGTCCCCGCCGTGTACTCTGGTTGCTCTCCGCCCTGGCTGCGCCACCCCCCGCCTCGCCCTTCCTGCGACCCTGCCAGCGGTGCAGACAGGGGACAGTGCGGTAAAGCACATGCTCCCGTACCACGGAACTAGGTCTTATTTTCGGGGTAGGCCTTTTATTACAGGAATCTCTAAAGATAGTGCTAGGTCTTACTTTTAGGGTAGGACTTATTTTCGGGGAAACACCGTACTACTGTAAATCCGGCAGGTTTTTCACAGTAATTCTGCAAAGACAGCAGCCTCTTATCACGTGATCCTATGCTGAGTCTATTAATTACAGAGACCTGTTTCAATACCAGTAGAACATGGCCTTCATTTCTATTGATTCAGGGTCATCCAGAAACACACAATTATTTATTAATTTACTGTTAAAACCTGAAAAAAAGTGTAATAAAAAGGCCTTTTTTAAAGAGATGTTCAAAATATGTCCTTGTTTGTGAAAGCATATACTTGTAGACAAAACGTTTTAGATTTATTAGAAAGTTTCATGGAAGGGTTTCATTATAATAGTCACAAACTCCACCAAATTATATTAACAAAATTAAAATGCTCAAACAGTAGAGGAGATTTAAGGAAGGAGAGTAGAGCTTCTTATTATTCTAACATGACATGAGTTTATCGATTTATAAAAGAAGAATATGTCCCTGAATGAGTGTAGAGCAGAAGATGAAGGATTAAGCCATCTAACCGCAGGAGTTACTCAGGTGTAGACAGCAATGGGACCAAAAAGATCAGAACAGTTTCTGATGAGAGAATATCAAAACAAAATACAAAAATAACACTGATTGCAAGTTTCTTTTTAAAAGTATGACTTGGAAGTGTAAATGAGATTTTGGACCACCAAGACATCTATTTTGCCACCTCATTCATTGTTGACAAGTGTGGAATTCATAAATCTGTAAAAGGAAGTTTAGGTAAGCCTGTAAACCATCAGGCAGGTTTCAATATAGCAATAATTAGCATTTGTATGCTACAGTTTTGCCAACACTACTACGGCCATCTGCGTCTGTGCTCTGTATACCCATACATTGGAAGGCTTATGATGACCCACACACATATCATTATTAAAACCTACCAGTAGAATAACAATGCTTAGAGGTCTGAGGATCTCCATCACAAATCCACTGAGGGTTAAGGCTCTAACCACTATCTTTGCTAGCATAGGGAATTGGATGATAAAAACCTTGATTCCTGGTGAATGATGGCTATGATTCAGGGCATGACTGTGTTCTGTATTTGCACAGGATTGTGCACACAAACATACAACCACACAACGCTTAAGTCATTGACAGTGAGCATCAATGGAAAGCCAAACAATCAAGAGAAGATACAGTATATCAAGTTGTCATATTTAAGGTATATCTAAAACTAAAACCTTTTTTTGTTTTAGATTTAGCAGGACATTGTTAAAACCCCTGTCAGGTTTCCAAGCGAAGGGAAAAAAAATCTTACAGTGGTGACACTTGTATATTGCAGTTACACTGTGTAAGAGATGTCCCCTCACTTTACTCTAACTTCCTGTTGTGTCTTTGGAAGAGGAATTGAAGGCAATGCTCCCCAACAGGAACTACAAAAATGTTTTGGCTTTAGATACACTATTTATATTATTGGGAAACACTTTTGTTTAAAACAGAAGTTTAGTCTGCTTATATTTGTGTCCTCCTTGGTTCTTCTCTCTCCCATCTATTGGCATCTTGGGAAGGCATTAGGAAACAATGCCTCCCCAATATAAATCAGTAAATGTGTCCACACTTTACAGTTACAATGGCCCCCATACTGTATCTGGTGTTAGCTCTTTTTAGTCACCAACATAGAAACTGACTAATAAGTCACAAATGGCCATCTGTACTATAAGTGAATAAAAATGTGCTCTGAATGCTTTTCCTGCTAAATACAGCACATCCAACTGAGTTCAGTATATTTCATTAAAGGAATAACCAATCTGGGAAATTAAACTATCTGTGATTGATGGGATCAAAAATATTTTTTATCCCAAAAACAGAAATGATAGAGGAGAACCTACTGCAGTCAAATATTGAAATATTTAGTTATGGATTCAATCCTATTCATTTCATCACTGATTAAGTTAACAAAATATTAGGCATAAATATTTACATGATTCATCCCCGATATAAAGTTTTTCAGCAGCTGCTGGGCAAAATATCAAGCAGATAAATTAATTCAGAAAGCAAAATCCTTACACCAGGGCTATATAAAATGTATGCTGCATTTGGCATAAATGACATCCTATAATTGATCACATCACTTTTGTGATAGCCCACCCACTATGGTTACGAACACTAAAACTAAAAACCGAAAGCCGAGCATAAACCATGCTTAAAAGTATGCAAAGTGCAACACAAAATAAAAGTATTTATACGAATGCCCAATTAAATAATAGGTCATGAAACATGTGCATGGTAAAAGCAACAATAAATGTAAATAACCTGTGTAACCTCAGGACCCATATTTGTCCTTGGTCATTAAGTCGCGACCCAAGTCACACTGAAATGGAACGCACAGCATTAGGGTACCGCACGTTCCAGTGCGGGTGTACAAACTGTGGATGGTGCGTCTGGGGTACCATTCAAATGAATGGCAATGCAACATACCTCCCACACCAGAATGCATGGTAGGTGTGATTGCGTGGTATAGTGCATTAATCGCACAGTACTATGCGATTAATGCACTGTACTAGTGTGAATGGGCCCTCAAAAACACTGACATATATACAACTACAATCCCACACACTCACAGACATTCTCACACACACATACACACATATACAAAATGTTTTTATTTAGTTTAATTTTTTTAAGGTCAACCCAGTTTCCCTACCTTACGAGAACTGGAGTGGAGTGCGGTGGGGTCCAGTGTGGGCTGCTGTGCTGTGACAGAGCTCCATCCATATGTGCATTGCTTGTACACCTCCCTTGCACACCCTGTAGAGGTGCTTGGAGCCAGAATGTTTGTCACCATGGCACCTCTATAGGACATGTGAGGGGGCTGTAAGAAATGCACGTATGGATGGAGCTCCTTCACGGCCATAGCCCCATCCTATCCCACCTCAAGCTAGCACTCGTGCCAGAGAGCATATTTGAATGGCTGCTTGGCGGTAGAACTGACAGTGCTGCGCTAGGGGGAGGCAGAGTAGCTTCTCTGAAAATTGGAAGGAGCCTAGAAAAGTGAAAGGTATGCAGTGACCCACTGTTGAGTCATGACCCACCATTTGAGAACCAAAGCTCTAGAATATCTCATTCAAACTTCTCACACTGTATTCCAGCTATTTCAAAAACACTTCACAAATGCACGTCAGCAGCAAAACACTTATGCCCATTTACACTGCTCTACACGTCAGCAGCAAAACACTTATGCCCATGAACACTACTCTACACATGTCAGCAGCAAAACACAAATGCCTATATACACTACGCATGTCCGCAGAAATACGAAATTCCAATTTATATTAGCATATATGCATTTCAGGAGAAATAGCAAATCGCCATGTACACAAACTCAAATGTAAACCAGCATCAAAACACAAATCCAAAAGTAGCCTAGCCACTGTAAGGCTACCGGCATTTTTGTAGCATTTTGGTTTCTTACTGAAGTGTTTTAAAGAAATAGTTACTGTGCACTATTGAAGGGACAGATTACAAGAAGTTTGTTTAAAGTAGATAAAATCAGAATGGACCTATCCAGATAATTTATAGCACTAGGGAGATTTCAGAGTAGTGTCTAACAATATCAGTTATTTTTAGAGAGTAGATGTTTAGTTTAACGGATCATAGGGTCAGCACACAGAAATGAGTATGGTGGTAAAAAGACAATCTTTCCTCTTTGAGACACTACAGCACACCCAAACTCATACTCTTCCCCCTGAGCTTCACTGCCATATTTTGTAACAAGTGTCCAAGACCAGAAGGAAGAGAGGTACGTTATTAAAATTGTTCATCTAAATGGCACCACTTACCCCCAAATCTTCTGCAAAAATCTTTCAACTGCACACATCTAAGTATTACAAGGCAGTTGCATCATATAAAATTAGTCGACAAGAGAAGCTTGCTGAATCTAGCTTTTATGGATTGTATAAAATTTGGGTGAATTAAAGTGTCACTCCAGGTAAACAGATAACCAGGTTATGTCAAATACATATGTTTACTATATTATCTGTCTATGATTTGTAATTCTGTTCACCTCTCCATCTCCAGCTTTCAAGGACAGTGAATGAGAATCCTCAGTGCTTTGCCTGACTAGCATGCATGTGTATTTTAGTCCTTTGGCAGGTAAATCTAAGTGTTTATACAGTTAGGTATTTTGTCTCTGCAAGGGTATTAATATTCTTTGTGACTGTATGTAACTAGAAGCTCAGTCTATGCTTAGGTGGGAGAATGGCTCTTTTACTGTACAAACTTCTTTAATTGTGCCTCGTATTAATAATAGGGACATCCATTTGAGAAAAAAACTTTTCTCCGTGTAGTTTAATTTACTCATATCTCGAAGATGCAGTCTAGATCTAGCTTTTTTGTAGAACCTGTGAGTCAGGGTGGACCTTTGAAAGTTCAGCAGCCTTCTCTTGATAACAAACCCTGAATGAATACTTACAGGGTTATTCGCAAAAGGATGAAGGGTTTGGAGAAGGCAGGAGAAGTGAACAATCTAGGCCAAAAAAGATGATTGGAAAAATTATCCAATTCAGCTTACTATCCAAATCAGCTATTTTGGCCCAAATTGTTCACTTCTCCTGCCTACTTCAAACTCTTCACCCTTTTGTGAATATCCCTGTTAGACTTCTCCTCTCTGATCTGCTCTCAAAGCAGGCTAAATTACCTTTTACAAAGCAAAGGTTCCTATATTTCTCTGTAGAAAGAATAGGACTGCAGCCATCATACCAGTGGAGTTTCTGGTATGGCTCTGTGGTTCTCAGCCATCTCCTCCTTAACAGCAGCCACATGGGTTAGGTCCTCAACAAGATTTAATAGTCCTCACTCTCATCCCCAGAGGCTAGAGCCATCAGGGACTAAACTCACATCCAGAATCTTAAACAGGCAAAAAAACCTTTCCATAAGCTTGCTCTAGATATTGAACGGTGCAATCAGATCCATATCACTGGAAACTAACTCCTTAGTGATTGTAAAGCTGTCAAATATGCAGTCAGCTAATATTACGCTTCTAGTACAGCACACTGTTTACTTCAACAGAGACTGGGCAGATAGCATAACCATAGAAAAGGTTAGAGCACATCTAATGAGGAAGAAACCTTGCAAAATAAGCACAGTCTGAAATAGACATTGTTACATAAGGCTTTTGCCTAAAGTTGCATTTTAAATGGACTTTGTGACTTTAGAGCATGTGCAGTGGTTTTTAAACACCATTGGGAGTGCATAAATTGACTTCAGTTTTGGTTGAGGTTATTTTTTATATCTGTAAGTAAAACTTTTTTAAGGACAGTATGAAACATCATCTTCTGCATATATTATCTCTTGGGTCTCCCATTCTTCATTCTACAGACTCAACCCGATAGGAGAAAAAACAAATAAAGTGGGCTCTGTTATAAGAGTCCAAAACAGTGCTCTCTCTTGGTATCCAGATGCCTCTACAATTTATTACTTCTGCAGAATACACAGCACATATTGCACAGGAAAGGTTGAAGTCCTCGGCATGCAATCATTTGTTTCAGTCTCATCAGCTCTTGTAGATCTTGCTTATGTCTGCGTTTGCTGAAGACATTTTTCAAGGCAGTGTTTACTTCATTGTAAAACATTGTGCCAGCTTACTTTCATCATTCACCGGGAAAAGGCATTTTCTATCTCCAATTCACTTTAATGTTAATCTTACAGCTATTCTTATTTGGACATTGTGATGTTAGATTTATATTCAGTACGTATCATTTTTGATGATAACCACATTTGGCCACAAGATTCTAAAGCATGTTTTACCATAATTAGACTATAACACATGACTATACACTTTAGAAATATTAATCAGTACAATGATACTTTCAGACAGATGATTTCAAATTCTAACAAATCTGCTAGCAAAGCTTACATAAACAATTGCACTTACGGTGGGTTATATTTAGCTCAGGGCATTGTTTCCAGAATAAAGAGAAGAAACTAACCTCTGGTGACTAGGGCTGGATTTAAACCTCTTGCTGACCCAGGCCACCTACTGTACCTTGACAGTTAACTGGCTATCCTTAGACTTAGATCACACATCAAAGCCATACAAGGGTCACTGAAGCTGAAAGAGAAAGCTTGCCTAATCTACATCAGTACCTAGGACCAACAATTCTATATTATTCATCCCTGACTGTTTGCCATCCTCTGGTTGTTGTTTCTGCATTAAACACGTGTAGCCTAATCAAGAAATGTTAAATTGAATACTTGGAATTCAGCCTTGGCCTAATAAACAGGTTTGTCTGTTTGCTTATGCCTTGGATAGAGGTATACATGTCTCTGATATCTGTCTGACTCTCCAAGCCTCAGATTTTCTTGTGAACTGTTTGGACTGCATTGGTACTCAACTTGTCTGTGCTCATCTTAAACAGCAGCTTGCTACCTCTGTTATTGACAGTCTGTGCTATGTCTGCCCTGTTTGCAACTTGTTGGCTGTTTGCGCTAAACATCTGTCTAAGAATTTAAACTGCTCTAAACATCTGACCTGCCTGTTGGCTGTTGCCATTGGCAACACAAAGGTTCTGCTGAATTCCTTGTCAGATTTGAAGAGAAAGGAAAACTGTCACCCTGCTTTACTAGAAATTCAGTTCTAAGACTTTAGACCCAGTATACAATACACTATTTCACCAACAAAACTAGAGAAATTGTGCAGGGACAGCAAGAATGAGGAACCATCCAGGTTGCTATGGCAAGCAGGGCCCAAGTCTGAATCATTTTATAATATATGGGTTGACTATGCAGAAATCCGGTCCTGCTTGTGGCATAATGGCAGGCAGTAGAGCCAAGCAGGTTTGACGTTATAGAAAGGTCACAAGAATCTGGGCCATGGAGTGCAAAAGTTTTTGTTAAACTTACACATATTGACTGCTTCTGTTTTTGTTAAACTTACACATATTGTCTTATATCAGTCAGCTAAAAGAAAATGAGTACAAGTAGAATATATTGCACACAAGGTGAGTGGAAAGATATATGACAGTGAACAGCTGGTTTAAGAGGGCCAAAACAGTAAAACTTCCTAGGAAGGGTGACAAGTAAAATCTAACTATGCAAACCATAATGTGAATTTCCAGAAAATGCGGGTCCCCATGTGTGGTACTGCTTCCAGTTATAATTGGGAGAGGGATCTTCCCATACCACAATACCAAGTTTCATTTTTTATGTTTTTCTTTCAGGTCAGGTAACTCTGGAATGTTGTCTGCAGCCAATAGGAGTGCAAAATGGGTGGTGAGATAAATACTGCATAAATATTGTAGAACTCTATTGTTTCCTATTTAGACAGTTATAAACTTCATTTGGTAAAAAGATAAGCAAACTGTTAAAAAGCACTGTTTTTTCAACCTATCACAATGGCACAAGAGGGAGAAAAGCTTGCACGGCAGGTGGATGGCAGAAGAGTGAGGGCAGTAGAATTTCCGCTTCTGGTGAAAGCCAACAGTAGGGCTCCATTCACACCTGAGCCGCTCTCCATGCATACTCGGCTGCACGAATATGTGCAGAGCTGCTCTAAACACAAAAAACAATGCATTTCAATGTGCATCGCACACACAATTGTGGGGACCGTGTGGCACGAAACTGCACGGCCCCCGAAATAGTGCAAGCGAGATAATCCGCCGAATTCGGCACGTTCACGGCTTTTTAATAGCCGCAAACGAGCGGCATCCGTGCGGATTGAAAAACAATAGTGTTTTCGTCCAGCACGTCTCTGCAAGCGCTATGTGTAAATGCAGCCTAGGACAGCAGTGCTTACAGTGCTCACCAGTCAGAATTGTAAAGAATAGGGATCATAGATGATCCCTGAAAGAGAAGCATTTACTGCAAGTCTGGTTTATTCAAAAAACTCAAGAAGCATTTATAAAATCTGTACATACTAAAACATCTCTCTGTTTGATGGAGCAAACAATATGTAGAAAACAGTGTTCTAATTCCAGAGAATGCATCGATAGATCTTCAAGTCCCAGATGTATTCACTTGAGTGACTTGAAATGGCTTTCCTGTTTTGTGTCTCACTCTGGATCAATATATGACTATCATGGGATGCAATTTTTTTAGCTCTCCTTAGGAAATACATTTTTAGGCATTCCCGTTATCCATGTTGACACTTTAAGTTGTGTCCTTTACTAAACATGCTGTATTGTCTGGCATTTTAAAGTTCCATACAAACAAGCCATGTTGATCATCTCACATGATCATGTCAAAGGTGATTAAAATAAATATAGTTTAGACATAATTTAGTTGAGAAAACAAAGTTGTAATTAATGGTAAAAAAAACAAATCCTAATAGAATATAATGTAGATGGCTCAACTTAATTATCAGTAGTCAGAAAGTGGGTTGTAATTTTTTTTGTAGTTCAATTACTCTACTAAAATCATTAAGGATTACCTGGGGCTACACAAGCAATGACATCTATTTGCTATTGAGAGATTTAACTGCTTGCTTCCCATCATCTCATGAGCACCACATTGATTTTAATGTGATGTAAATGAGGTCACGTGATAACAAGTACGGAAATCTGAAAAGAGCAAAGAGATCTATTCGATTGTGCAGCCCTAATATTAGGGCTTATATCCGGTAAAGCAAATATTGTCTAAATACAAGAGGCATGGGTATTCTTACTTTAATCCTGGTGTGCTTTGTGTATTTCTTCCAGATCTGTGCACTAATCCAATGTGAAAGTGTGCATCTGTGCAGGAGCTTCTTTTTAAACAGACAGGGCACTGCTGCTGTTTCTATTTGTGCAGGGTGACTGGTCTTGTATCCACCCCCTCCTGTAGTCTTCTATCTGTGTAGTGGTCAATTGTTAGTCTTAGCCATTAATTGCCTGTTATTTTAGTAGTGTGACTGAGTTATAAAAATGCCCAGTGTGTTCCTGCACTTAAAGGAAACCTTTACTGAGGAACTATGAAGGCTGCCATTGCTGATTCTTCAGAAATTATCTGTCATGCTGCTCTAATGGCTATACTACTTTTTATGTCACTTATGTACATAGTTTAGGTTCTGAATTCACTGTGACTTTCCTTGCTTAGTCCAGGTCAGTTTCTGAAGCCAGACACAGACAGGCAACTAGCCTTATACAGAAATTCTTTATCAAGTCATGACTTTAGGGGCTGATTTGCTAAATGAGTAGATCATGATAGATATCTCTTATTAAATATGAAACTGTGTCAACTTTAAATATCAGAACATTTGCAAAAGAAATGTAATAAATGGTATTTTTTTCTGCTTGTACAAGTGAACATGCTTTATTTATTTTGTAAATCATTCCCTCAGTCTTCATTTGTAGTATTTGTGCAGACTTACTAATGAAAGACATGCCCCTTATGTACTTCACTAGAGTCTGACTCTTAGGGTTTAGAGCAGGAGTGGAGAACCTGTAGCCCTCCAGCTGTGGTGAAACTACAAATACCATTATGCATCTGTCTCTGTGTGTCATGCCTGTGAGAATCTTGCAATGCCTCATGGGATTGTAGTTTCACTATAGCTGGAGGGCCATCGGTTCTCCACCCCTGGTTTAGAGTCAGAGGTCACCTAAGGCATGCCTCCAAAAATTCTAAGATGAGGGACATCTTCCTGTACAATGTATTTAGGCAATGGACACACTCCCTGCCACATGCCCAGTTTTGCAGACAATTAGGAATTTATATGCCAAAATAATAAATGATTGGTTAAACCCCATTTTTTTTCCACCATTACTTTTTTTATACTAGTTTTTTTAAATAGTAAACAAGATAATTAAGATATACAGTACATAGGATGAAGGTTCTAGTTCAGAATAACACTTTTGGTAGTTAAATAGAACCTTTCTATAGATATTATATGTACATCAGAGCAAACAGAAGGTCAACAGAGGAGGAAAGAAGGATAGAGTAATTTTATTTCCAAATGAGGAACAGTTGGGAGGTGTGTCTTTAGTCTGACATTTGTTGCTCTGCTAATGGCCTTACCTAACACATTGGCGCACATATCCAGAGGTTACATCAGTGTCAAATAATATATTTCCCTAGTAAAGAATGTAAACAACTGTTTCCTCCTGATTGGCAACTGTTTTCATGGCCTACCCACTAAAATCCTGGAAAATATGTGCTATTGCACTTATCTTCTGATTTTGTCATCCACTCATATTGATCTAAAGAGGCGGTCTGGAAATTTAAAATCTCTGGCTGGGCCCTGCCGCTGAACCCCTGGGTATACCTTTTTCATCGCAATAGTCTTCTTCCTCATTTATTAAACACTGCAAAATGTAATATTGCCCTGCATTGGAAATGATCTAAGGCTCCACCTTTCTATTTCATAGTTTAAAATAATCAATCAGACTATGCTAATAGAGAAACTAGAACAGCGTAAGTGGCTATCTTTGGAACTCAATATTTTTTGAACCCTGGAAAATATTTAAGGTATCCACAGAGTATTTACAAGGAATGGCAACTCCTCGACCGTTTTGAATAGTGAATTAGTGACTATTAATTCCTTGGGATGTAGGATTATTAAAAAAATAATAATGATGTATTCCAGATGGTTAAAATGTCTAGTTATAGTGTTGGAATTACAGTAGATTTACTAGGAGGGTTAAAGTTACAGTTAGAGTTACAAAGACAGTAAGTGTAAAGGTTTATGCAATAGTTGGGGTTACGGGGGCAGGGGGGTAAATGTTAGGGTTCAAGGAGTGTAAGTGTGAGGGTTTATGTGTGAGGTGGTATTGCATGTAGGGTTAGTGTTAGAATTGGGGGGGTACAAGCAGGCTGAGTTTGAGTGTTTATGTGAGGATTGGGGGTCACAGGGAGAAGGAGTGTAAGGGTTAGAAAGAATGAGTGTTATTGCCAGGGTTACAGGCAAGGTAAGAGTGATATTTTGGATTACAGTGAAGGTTAATGTGAAGTTGGCCATAGAGCAGGGCATCTCTCCCTGTGCTGGGAGCTCTGCAACAAGACTATCAGCACTGAGCTCCCATTACTAAAAGATAATTGCCTTTGCAGATGTCTTAGATAAGGGGCCAGATTCATGGGAAAATAACAGCTGTAAATTGTAGTGATTTATATACAGTACATGGAAAGAAGGGGTGGTACCACAATCCACATTCTCGTATCCGCTCACCTAAAAATCACCAGAGATGTCTGATACATTCACAAAAAGACCTACGAATGTTTTAAATACTATATAAATGCAAAATCTATTGATAAGCGCACATAATCTCTACATATCTTATAAAAGGTAAATAACAATTAAGTAGATGTTATGTGAGCTGATCTTGTATTTAGCAGTAACACTTACCTGGGCTCTCTTCAAACTTCCCAATGGTTTCAATCTGTTCCACCAAGTCATTTGAGTTCCATTGGCTCATTCCAATCAGTATTGCACTTTTTCCTTCAACAACTTCCTCTGCAATGATCAATAAAAACATCACATAGGAATCAAGAATATATGGTAAACCTCATTCCTAAAAGAGAAGAAAACTAAATAGGGAAGTCAGATAGTAAGCATTAAAACAGAAGCCAACACTTTGGAGTGAATTTCATGGAAATATATGAATTTTAGAAAATGTGGACAGTATTCTTTATCAAGAGGTACTTATCCATATTTTGCAAAGGGGCTTTACAGAAAAGTAGCTCTTTTGTCTATTCGTACGATGTTAGGAAAACAGCTTAAAAAACTATCTAGTATAGATAGCAATGACATTTCAAGCTCAAAACAACTGCTATACTGGATATCAGAGTTTTTAAGCTATTTGCCTAACAATGTAGAAATACACTTTTTGAAGTCCTTGAAGCTGGTTGGAGCTGGTTGACCTTTTTCTGGGACTTGGAAAAATAGTGCCTGAACTTAGTATCACCTGGTTTTGGTGCTCATTTTCACACAACTCATTTGAGGGACTTAAAGTGACATTAAACCCTCAGATTTTTTTTAACATAAAACAATACTGTAATGTGTGCCTTACTGTAATCCATGGTTGTTTCCCTTCTTTTCTGCTCTTCCTTTTAAATCTGTATCTGTTTTCATGCTCTGCAGAACTTCTGTTTTGCAGCAGACTGCCTTGTCTCAGGAATGGATACACGGTGTCTGTGTATACGTTTCTATAGGCTTGAAACCTGAGCCAGCACTACAGGAAGAGGCCCTAAGCTGAAAAGGGAAGTTCTCCCCAAGCATGAGAAGACATGAGGATTTAAAAGGAAGAGCAGCAAAGAGAAGGGAAACAACCATGGATTACAGTAAGGCACACATTACAGTATTGGTTTATGTTTAAAAATCTGAGGGTTTAATGTCACTTTAAGTGACACATGAAAGGGGAAGGCTTTGCCAGGTTTCACAGAGATTTTGCAATAAGTTGGAAAACTTCTACCTGTGAGAAGAGTGCTACGGACACACTCCTGAGGGTAAACCTTGTAAACAAAGACAAAGCACTGCCAGGAGCCATTTGAGAACCCCTAGAAGCCCTGAAAACTGGCTGCAGTGTCTCCTAGATAGAAGCATCTGTGATAAGGTATCCCCCAACAATGCAACGTAGAGCATCTCTGAATAGCTTGGTAATGCCCTGCAATGCTTTTTGGGATATGCCTCAGTATACATACATTGCATGCTGCAGGCCAAGTTTCCAGGGCGCCTTGCAGCAAACAGTTGTTTTTCAGTGCCTGCTCATCACTTCTAAAGGTAAGTTTGGGGGAGTGGGCATGTTAAGCGAGAAAATATACATTATGATAGGACAAAGAACAATGTGCAAAGCACAGTGATCTTTACAATGACTTATTAAAGCAACACTAAAAATCAGGAGTTAAATCATTGAAACACATTCAACTGTTTTATGTGGATAATAATGACAGTGCAAGCCATTAGTGTACAGAAGTCATGTTCTTAGAAGAGAACCCACAGAACAGAACAGGAAACGCATCACAGGAAACAAGTGCCACAGAGATGAATCATAGAGTTGCATAGAAACTAAACATAACACTCATAACATCAAGTACCTTAATTATTAACAAGTTGTGCATCACTCAGCTGTAGATGCTCAAATCATATCTGAATGGTGCTCACACTGTCCTTCCTTCTAGTGGGTGGCTACTTTTGTTGCCCATGGTCCCTGTGTGTGTTGTAAAGTAGCCACTGCTCCATGTTCACTCCTGTGATGGTCTACAACCTCAATACGGGAGAGAGCTTGGAGTGGTGGGTATTTTACAACACACACAGGGAACAAAAATAGTCACCCTCCAGAAGGAATGACAGTGTCAGCACCAAGTCAGAGATGATTTGAGCCGAGTGATACACAAATAAGATACAGTTTTGTTAATATTTAGGGTACTTGAATGCATTTTTAAGATTTAACTTCTGAGCTTAGTGTCACTTTAAGTAAGCCTGACTGTATCTTCAACATAAGATGCATACATTGCAAGTATTTGTTAGGAAGCGTTCAGTCACACAGTATTGTCCAAGCAAATGATCACAATTTATATTATTGTAATTCCTAGTGATACATATCCCAAATCCTTTGTTTCTGATAGAGGTTGTAGTAATCATTATTTTTGCTCAGTACAATAAACAGCTAATCTAGTCAGCTTTGCTCTTTGTCGGATCTATTTTAATCCACATCTTGTTGGTGAACACGGCTGCATTAACCTTTGCCTTACAGTGTTTCTATTCACAGCAGCCTGGCACCATATAGTAGTAACAGACAAGCTGTAATATCTCCGCTATTGGCAGTGCAAATTAGTTTTTTTTAAGCACCCTACAAACAGTATATTTTAGCAGAGGTGTTAGTAAAACACTGCGGTATCTTTAACAGACCAGCTAGAACTGTAATGTGAATGGACAGACATGCTACTGTTATCAAAATCTTCTGGTTGCCATGGTGACATTTCAAAGCCCGCAGCAAATACCCATGCGGTGAGAGGCTGCTTTGGTTCTAAAGGATACGCTCAAGACTAAATCCAATAATAGTTGCTTGTTAGGAGGACAATAATGAACAGATTTCACAGCAGTTCTCTGCAACCTCTTCCCCTCTGTACCGTAAGAGGGCTAATGATATTAATTATAAAATGTGGAGATTATGATGGACTACACGGATTATGTGATCCCGAAGCACTTATGAAGGCTTGCTTTATGATGTGCCGCTTGCTGGGAGATCTGGTTCGACAACAGCTGGAAGCTACAAGACCTTCAGCCCTGCAGTCAAGTGTGGTGCAAATTCAGAACAGCACAACAGGAAATCATTTATTAAAGAGCAAAAAAAAAGTATGGTATGAGAATAAGGATGGCAATACATGTATGGAATTCAATATCCAGGTTGTTTGTTTAACAACTGACTTGTTAGAAACTGGTCTCAAAAGGTGTCTGTTTGGCTTCACCCATTCTCAACTTCACTTGGCTTCTCCCAGTGCTACCTAAAAATCACTGAAAAAACAACTACTTATATTCTGAGAATGTGAGCCATTTTTGTTTTCCAAAGTGCAGCACAAATCTCTCTCTATCTGCAATAAGGAGTGCACCCACAAGCGTATTTATGTAAATGTAGACCTCAAGGGCAGTGTACAACCGCAAATACTGTACAATCGTACCACTTTTGACTTCCTAACAGGCTAGAAAACTTCTGTCGAATCGTACGAAATTCCCAAGGTTGTTGGTGATTTCATACGTCAAAAAGCGCACTATTAACACTGCTCATGCACAAACGAAAATCCGTGCCATCAATTAACAAAATTCAGCTAATGACCGCTAATTGAACTGTGCGATGGTCGGTGCATGAAAATCGTACGACGGTTCGATCATCGGTCAAATATATTTGCCCGATAATTACAAGGTGTATGGTCAGCTTTAAGAGATGTTAGAATCGCAAATGTGTTGCATCAACAGTTCATAGTGCTGTTAAGTAACACCACATATTATATTCCTTTTTAACTATGAGGATGTGAGTTGTATACTGTATTATTCCAATAGGTATCCCACCACACTCCTTACCGGTAAACCTCTTAAGAATGGGTGCTGAAGTGACTACGGATGGCACCATTTAGATCAATGAAGAAACAGAATGTCGCCAAATCAAATTCACTTCTAAATAGAGATTGTTTTGACCTATCAAGTTCAAGATGCAAACATGTTGAGATGATTCACAGCTAGTAATTACTTGTTAACACAGTTCAGCATGCCACTTGTACAGTCGGTAAATGAATTTTCTCTTAACCACTTCAAGACCAGGTGTTTAGACCCCCTTCCTGGCCAGGCCATTTTTCAGTATTCAGCGCTGCGGTACTTTGACTGACGTTTATTCCGTCATGCAACGCTATGGACCTGCTGGTGTCGCCCCTTACGTGGGTAGGTTGCTACATTATGCAGTGAAATGGTAAAAGGTTGCAAACATTTTACCACAAAATAAAAGGTAAAATTATAAAGTGCAAAATACACATAAATAAATCAAATATACACAAACTTCCCTCCAATTACAAGATGTTTTAAAAAAATTGAGTTAAGTAATGGAGCAGGGAGAGGCAAGCTCCGGCCCTCCAGCTATGGTGAAGCTATCTGCCTAAATGTCTGTGGCTGTCAGAGTCTTGCAATGCCTAATGGGATTTGTAGTTGCACCACAGCTGGAGGGCCAGAGTTGGCCTATCCCTGGTATAGAGTATAAAAGGATTATTTAACCCTCTGGTGTTTTTGCATATATCTACTGCTAGCTAGCAGTAGATATATGCAAAAAGTGTAAAAAACAAACAAAAAAAAAACAGTTTAAATTTACCTGCACTCCCGTCCGAAAAAGTGAAAATTCTCGGTCGGGCGCATGCGCAGTTCACATTTTCGGCCGGGAGATTAGGAGAGACACAAGGTAAGTATATGGACGGCGTGCACCCGCATGCAGACACCGTGGGACAGGAAGTACCAGCAAGGACAGAGGAGTCAGCGCTGGCTCAGAGACCCGCAGCAGTGCTGGAGAGAAGGCTGAAAAGGACAGGAAGGAAGAAGATCGGATTAAGAAACATCATTTAAGGTAAGTGCTTTAATTAATATTGGAGGGAGGGAAAAATATCTTTGACTTTAATGTAATTTTAATCATCCTATAATGTGAAGACCTTTTTTTATATAATTATTGATTATTTAGTTATCTCTGCTTGTAATCGTTTGTGATTTTTACCTGAAATGTGCTGCAATTACAGTATGACTGTGACTTTGATGTAGGTTCTGGAAGTACTGCTGGTTCCTAGTCTGCATTGTTATCAATAACAATGGATAACAATGCAGTCCAAAATCCGTGGACTGTAGTTTAGTCCTTGCTAGCTTAGTTATAGTTTAGTCTTGCTACTAGCAAGATAAACAGACAGATAAATGGATAGCTGAAGAGAAGCCTTCAGCTATCATTTCCAGTCCAGATAAGTACCAAGAGGAAATAGGAGAAGCAATTTTCATGTCTCCGTTGCCTGTCACCACTTAGAAATTACAAACCAGGAACATGCTTGGGGCATCAAGTATGTCTCTAGCTGCTAATGTCCAGGCATACATGAAAGAGGGAGGGGGCCACAGCACCTGGCTTACCCACATCTAATGATGTCTGAATTCCAGATGCCATTGTGCAACTTCAGTGTATGAACAAATGTTATATCTGCATATTGGTATAGATACATATTTTTTTCTGTATATGTATACATTATAAGACCTATAGATTATGCTCTTGATGCGTAAGAATGTGGCTTTGCATATTTGCTTGTATTTGCAGATATCTGGATAAGTCAAAGAATGTCAAAGTAGATGCTTCAATTTCACTGGTTCCAGATTTTTTGATTTTTGTTGCATATATTACCAATGTTGCTGTCAAAGATGCTTTATTGGGAGCATATTGTGCTGTGTGCCGAGTCAGGCCTTATATGTTTGATTGACACTCTTTGTCCCATAGTATTGGGTTGTTTAGAACTGCAGCAATTTTTTTTATTGTTATCTGGATAAACTAATGTTATAATGTATCCCCTGTAGTTTAACTAAGTATTAGTATCCTTGTTAAAACGTATGCTGTATTTTTGCTCATTCCATAACTTTGCAAAGAAAGTAATAATTTTTTGTGTGGGTTGAGGCAACTACAGTATGATCTTGTCATCTGCTATTATACGGATTTCTTTAATCCAAATGCTTCCAGATTTTTTTGGCTAGAAAACTTTACTGGCAGATATGAATCTAAGTTGAAGCTGATTGAATTCTGTATTAAAAGTCACAGTAGACTTGACACACTAGAGTGAAGGCTGTTTCTCTAGAGTGGCCTTCCAACAGAGTGAAGCATTATCCTAATGTATGTTGAGATAAAAATGCTGGCATCTGATTACTTTGCTAAAACAGCTAGGATAAGTGAGTCTTTGATTTGAAATTTTCCTCTTAGTTATTATTTGCTATATATCCCCAGTGTGGGTACAATGAAATTGCTCACATCGTGTATCTTTAGAGGATATGTGCAGTTCTGATAACATTTGAGGCTTGGACAATACCTAGCTCATGATTTTAGTGCTGCCTACAATGTAAAATAATAGGTAAATATCACACATAGGTAAATATCACACATATATATAGTTCACATGACTGAAAGCCACAGGTGTACAGTAATAATTTAGAGCCAATCTGATCATGTGTTCACCAAAACACACAGTCTTGGTGATCATATAGGTTTGTTTACAAACAAAAACTTGGTGGCTCCATACTTGCACAGAAACACACAGTAACAACTGTCACAGTGCAATACAGTAGTTAACAAAAAAATAAAATAATTTATGAAAAATTATTACTGTTATGTAATTTTTTTTTTAATTACATTTTTGTCTATTTGTCAGCATATATAAAGATAAATAGGGTATTTATGAAAACAGTGTACCAAAAAAAAAGCCTTACATGTCCTTCAACTATATAACAATATTCTTGGTAGGCAAATTGCATGCTGATGCTGCTAAAATAGGCCTGGGCATCTAGGCTTTAATAGCCTCTGGTCAAAAAGGCATTATGGGATAGGTGGATAGGTTCCGTGTTGGGTTTTGGGAGAGGGCGTTTAGGGTGAAATGTTAGGCTCAGATAAAACATTATGGGTGGATCAGAAGTCTGGGATATTTTGGAACATGTTTTGTTTTTCAGGAACCTACCTGTGTTCTGTCTACTATGTCCAACTCTTACTTTTGCTGCTGCTCCTTCTGTCCTTCCTTAGTCCCACTGCCTGCCTGTTTCTGCTTATGTGTTTATTCCTCCTTCTGCAGTTATGTCTAGCTCACTGCACTTTAGGTCTCTTTCCTGTGTTTTGCACAATTGTACCTACCTAATTTTTCTGTTTAGGTGCACATGCATGGGTGTGGCTAAGGGCATGTCCCCTGATTGCTTTAGACTCTTGACTACTTACTTAATATGTCCTAGCTTGAATGCCTTCTGCCCTGACTTTGTTTTTGATAACATCCCTGCTTAACACTTTGGCTTTGACGCTGGGCTCTAGCTACCCATGTCAACAACCTTGGATACCCACCTTGATTACTCCAGTCCATCTCTCACCTATATTGGGAAAAGGCTTTTGTTAAGCTCTAATAAACCAGTGCTCCTATTCTGGCACTTTAGCCCTGTGGGCACCCAAGTACCAGCAATGCACATTAAGTGTCCCCTAACAGTGGCTGCAAAAGGTGAAGAGAAATGTACACGTGGTCTTCAGACCTCATAAGAGACCTTACATTATTGTTCTCTTGTTATCGGTGATGAAAACCCAATGCTAAAGACTGCACAGAACTACCAGAACTGAAAACTAATATACCGCTAGTTACCATTGGCCCCTTGGGTGCCTCTACAAATAACTCATGTCATTATATAATAGGTATTATATGAATATATATCTATTTTTATATATTCCTTGAATACAGTAGAAAAAACATGTTCATGAAAAGAAGGTAAGTTAAAAGGAGAGAAAGCTAAGCAGTAGCTTGCACTTTTCTATCGCCACCCATTATTTCTTAGGGCTGTTAATTCTGCGTTCTAAGAACTAGATGCTGCTAGGTAACAGACTGTCAAGACTGAAGCATTTAGTGGTATAAAGTCACTTTGTACATGAAATGTATGGGTGAGTCTAATACCTCAAATACATGCAAAGCAGGGAACAAATGATTAAGGATTAAGCTCAGGAAACAAGAATAGAAGATGGCAAGTGAAACGCTTATGAAATTCAGCAGTAGATAAATAAAAGAGAAAGCAGCACTGTCATGGTATAGAAGGCTTACAATAATTTCAACTGTAGTTAGCAGTTAATTGTAGTTACTTTTGTAGTCTAGTCTAACTTACAGAAGTACTACCGTTTAGGGCTGGGTACACACCTAGGCGTATCGAATATGCGCGGTTAAAAAAACGTGCGGCAAACTCGCGTTTCCGAGGGCTACCTGGCTGTATCCCACTGGATACGTGCGGCAAATATGCCCCAAAGACAATGAGAAGCAATGGCATTTCCGTGTTTGAGTGTTTTGCAGAGCGTACGAACGCGCTACAAAACGCCCAGGTGTGAACCGGGCCTTAGATAAATAATGAGTTTTGGAAAAAGGGAAGCCATGACAGAAAGTCCTTTGCATGTACAAGTAGATCATAGAGAACTTATCATGAGGTTCTCCATTGTTGTGGATGTTTTTCTAAATGTGACCTTTTTATTTTTTCCTGAAACCCAATTTAGTGAAAAGAAATGTGGCTGTATTCTAATAATATACTATCAAAAATGTGCCTAGAAAGATAAAAAATGGAAAACAAATAATCTTGCCAGTGTAAATAAATTAATAAACAAAGAAAAAAAAACAGTTTCTACACCCCTTTTCATTTTTACAAGTCGGCATTATGGTGTACTTCGCATTGTCCCTGTGCTATATCCCTGGTTCTGCAATACATCATATCTAAACATAGCTTGCAAATATAACTATACAATGTGTTTGATGGGTCAGGAACAAGTTATAGCAGGCAACACAACAGGTGGGGCACAAGGTAAGAGCAGATAACAGAATAGATAAGGAACAAGGTCAAAAGAGTTAACAGGAGAGGTCAAGAACAAGGCCAGAGCATATAACAGAACAGGTCAGGAACAAGGTTAGTGCAAGTAACAGAATGGGTCATGAACACGGGCAAAATGCTAAGACACTGGAAAAAAGGTTGGGTGCAGTTAAATAGTCTCCACTCCCAGCAGCCAGGAATAGGTGATAAGTAAAAGACACAATTTTATTGACAGCTGAAAAACATCTGCTGGGGCCTTAAGAAATGACACGTGACTGGCAGATCAAGCACATTGCCACTAGCAATTCATGTGTGTATAAATTTCAGTCTGAGCTATTGTGCTCTGTAAATGACAAGGAGAGTCTGACAAACATTTGAAAACATACCTATAGCTCCTCCTGCTGGAGCTATAGCATGTTATGCAATCTTTTCTATTTACCTGACATCAAAAATAAATATTTTAATCCTGACTATTAAAAAATCAGAAAACATACAAATTCACTATACATTTTGGATAAGATTTGATTTATGGTAAACGCCATGATCTACTAAAGGATGCTCTCTTTGCTGTTCTCAAACTCTATACAAAGCTAGAGTTTTACATTAGGCCTAATTTAACTCATTAAAGTAAATACATTTATTTTATTATAACTCATTAGTTAAAAGCAGAGAGCACAAAACGTGAAAATGTTTAGTTTCACGTACCTCTTGCGTCAAAGAATTCATCATCTGAGCTGTCCACCGAGTCATTCACAATTTTCTGCAGGTGCCACTGTGCCCCACTAAATCTCCGTGTTCCCCCTAGAAGAGATAAATAAATACTTATTATGTTTCTCATGGTTACAGTAAGACAGAAAATCTCTTATTGTGCAAATATGAGATTCCCCAGTAGCTATCAGCAAATATGTTTCTGGGACTGTACACCCCTCCAACCAAAGCAGAGGGACTATGAAGAATGAGCAGAATGCACTGGAGTATGCAGAGTGCACTTAGTCCTATTTCCCAGCAGAATTAAATACAAAATCTAAACAAGACTAAAGCTCTGCTTTGAACGATAATAGAACAGTTCATGGGACACCAACAATTTTTTTTACTGTAATCTCGCTCAAATTTTCTCAAAGGATGAGGTTGGAAAAACTTTTGTTGAATCGAATTAAAATAAATGAATTAGTGGCGTTTTCGTATGAAAAAAATTGGCAGCAAGAACACTGCACAAATGCGCAAATGAAAATCTGTTCTATCGATCGACAAAATTTGGTGAGTTAGTATTGCTAACGAACGATTATCGAAATCGGCATTTGTCTGTCCTTGATGGGCTATTTGAGCTAGAATCAAATGGGGGTTCTTGGCAGCAACCAAAATTTCCGACCGAAAATCTATAGGTGCATGGCCAACTTAAGGCTCCTTCTACACTGGTGTTGTCCGTTCCAATCAGCAGTGCATCCGTGAGCATATCTCCTGCTGAATCAGAGCACAATGGAATTGGATGCCACAAAATAGAATGTATTTCACTTTTGTTCAGACTTTCCTTCCATCTTGAGATATAATAAAAAACTGGACTTAATGGACCTATGTTAGGTCTATGGGCAGGTTTAAGTAAATTAATGTGCGCTTACATCCTTTACTCCTTACCTCTGATCCATCATGTTTCGGTTCAAAAAAACGGAAAGAGACACAAACAATTTCAGGTTTTTTTTGTGGACCTAGACTGATTCGGGAGGATCTAGATGTAAACGAATGCAGCCACCACATTTAAGTATTAGTAAGCTGCAATATATTCCAGTTCTGCTTTTGAGTTTAGCTACGCTTCAAGAACTACCCCTGTACAGTAGTGCCTAAGTGGTCAATAAGGGTGATCACACAAGACAACGGAATAGCAGTTGGTGGGGTTATGCCCCTGAAAGACAGGCCTCAATAGTGGTTAACACATCTGGCTTGTAGCACTAGAATTCCCCAGTTCAAATCCTGGTCAGGACACTATCTGCAAGGAGTTTGCATTTTGTCCCTGTGCTTGCGTGGGTTTCTTTTGGTTACTCTGGTTTCCTCCCACACTCCAAAGACATGGTGGAATTGGCTCCTGTCTAAATTGGCCCTGCATGCATGTGTGATAGGTACCTTAGATTGTAAGCTCCTTGAGGGCAGGGACTGATGTACATGTGCAGTATGTAAAAGCGTTGCATAAACTGTCATCGTTATATAGATATCTATAGTATATATTTTTAAAAATTAAATAAACTGGTTTTAAAAGAGTACATAGAGGAGGCTTTTTTGGCTGGCAAAGGTAATTACAGACATTTTGCCGTGTCTTCCCTTAGACACACCTCCACTGGCATTTTTACCCTATTTGAAGCTAAGCTTCTCCCTTATGTGAACCTAAGCCCCACCATAGATTACAGTCCCTATTTAAAAAGCAAATATGCCCAACTTCTCAAGCAGAATAGGGTAGAATGATAGAGTGTAATGATAAATATGAAGGATCATATAAGATTACACACATACATTATAACTTGGGGTTATTGTGGTTGCTAGGCTGATAGTTGGAGCCAATTTACAAACAATGTAAAGCAGACCTCTTAGAAAATATTGCCATTTTGCGCCTGAACATTGCATATATAGAATACCTTCTAAGTGCATGCTTGCTCCTAGGATCTAGTCAGACATGTCCTTTCTAATTGCCCTGTTTCATGAGTGAAAACGAAAAAAATACCAGGAATACTAAATAGAATAAAGTAACCTAAAATAAATATCATCTCTTTTTCTATTTAATCCAAAACAAAACAAAAAAAAAGTTGGTTGGAGCTAGGCTTTACAGATTATACGAGACTGATAAACCAGACCATTATACTTAGGCCTGGTTCACACCTAGGCGTATTGCATATGCGCGTCTGTCGCGCGGTTTTTTTACCGCGATTCGAGGGCTACTTGGCTGTATCCCAATGGAAATGTGCAACAAAAACGGCCCAAAGTAGTACATGTACCTTTTCAGGCGTGGGCCGTTTTGTAGCGTGTTAGGGACGGGCTGAAATACGCCAAGGTGTGAACCAGACCCATCGAATACAATGGGATTTAGATGTTTGAGCGTTTTGTAGAGCGTTCGTCGAGCGTAGAACGCACTACAAAACGTTCAGGTGTGAACGAGGCCTTCGACATCTGCAATCAAAGAGAATCAATGACAGGCAACATACAACTTTATATGATGGCATTAAAGGGTTTTTTTTTTTGCTGTATTTTAGTTACATTTAGTTTAGTAAGTAAACCCCTAAGCATTAAACCTTGACAAATAACATTTATTTTGTCTGGCTAGCTTCATTGTTTTCTAGTGAAAAACTTCAGGGAGGGTTCACCTTAATCATTTCATTTTTTTTAATTAGCGTGATTGTGTCTTTAGAATGGCTTAGGCCCCGTTCACACCATTTGTGGCTCATATTTTTCAGCTCAAGAAATCCTATTGATTTCTATAGTCCCCGTTCACGCCTCAGCATTGCGTCATGCTGAGAAAAAATATGGTCGCTGGAAAAAAGTACATGCGCTTCTTTTTTGGGAAGATCAGCGCGATTAGGAATAGGAAATAGGGTCACATCGCGCTGATCTCCGTAAAAAGAGGTGCATACCTACAGGCTTGTGCAGAGCTTTTCTGTGCTGACAAATACAAGCTACAAACGCCGGCGGCGTGAACAAAGACTTATAGCTGTCTGGCCCCACTTATTGAATGTATCATGACTGATATGCAAGGATAAGTGTACGACATAAATGACTTCATTCTTCTTTATTCTTAAGTTAGTTTAAACCTGAGGCGACAAATTACACATAAGTATTCTCTTTGCATAAAGGAAGCAATTTTCTTGTACTCTTTCTATTAAGTTCTGGGTGAACAAGCGGAGTGCTTATCTACTCTATGACACAGACTTTTTTCTGACTAGTTACCTTTACAATGGGGAATGAGTGTGTTTTAAAATGTTTAATGTCAGATTATGCTTTGAAGGTTATCTCTAATAGTGTTTTTTGGTTTGTAATGTTATGAGAACATCCTGTACCTATTACTTCCTAATACACAAGATGCAATTAGTGATTTAACATAAAACATGTTTTTGCATCTATTTTTTCATATTTTGGCATGGGTACCAATGCATAGGACCCCTTACATGTGCATACCTCCAAACTTTAGAACCTGAAAACGAGGGACACCTTGATAGGTAGATGGCTGGATTAATGTAGTAGACCACTACTAACTTAAAGTGACTCTGAACTCAGAAGTTAAACTTTAAAAATGCATTCAAGTACCTTAATTATTAACAGAAATGTAGCTGTGTGTATTGGAAATTAGACACTGCTCCAAGCTCACTCATGTGATGGACTACAATCTCAATACAAATTAGCTAACTAAATATGAGGTTGTAGTTCATCACAGGAGTGAGCTTGGAGTGGTGGCTACTTTACAACACACAGCAACCATGGAGAACGAAAGTAGCCACCCTCCAGAAGGAAGGACAGTGTCAGCACCAATTCAGAGATGATTTGAGGATCTACAGCTGAGTGATACACAAATAAAGTTTAGTATTGTTAATACTTAAAGGTATTTCAATGCATTTTTAAGATTTAATGTCTGAGTTTAGGGTCACTTTAAAGAGGCATAAATGAAGTACATATAAACCCAACACCTAAAACCTCACAAAAGCTTTCATTTGGTAATGTCATTTGAACCATTGTTTTTAATCTCTTTAAAACTGAAGCTTTCATTTAGACAATTCCTAGTGAGTCTGACATGAAGGTCCTTGTCCAGAAACCTCCTGGTATAGGGTGACAATGCTCTGTCCTTCTCCCCCAGTTCGTTCCTTGTCTCCTGTCTCAAACACCTCTGTGCTACAAGAGGTTCTGCCAAAACACATTGCGGAAATATGGACCTTCGTTGTCACTATCAGACAACTGGTCCAGAACAATGGTCTGCAGCGGAAAATAGTGCTAGCGCATGTAGATAAGTGGCTGAATGGGACTGGAGGAGATCAGCATAACCGAGATGGGAAAAGGGATGAAAAAGGTGAAAATTTTATTTTATGTTTTATTTTTATATTTTTATTTTAACAAAAAATGCATTCATGCATGATACATGGTGCCAGAGCAAACTATATGTCATCTAGGTAGAGTTTGGATGTGCTTCGGCATCGGTAGGATGAAAAGATGGCTACAGGGTCTGTCATTGGCCTGTTGGTCATTACTATAGTGGAACATATTTTAAAAACCCTTGGGACTGTTAGATTTTGTTCAAGCCCTGAGTGATCTGGGACAGTTGGGGGACATGCATGTGTCTGACTGTAATATCCAAAACACAGCCCACAACATATTGATAAAATAACTCTTCCATGTAGATTTAAAGACACAGCTTTAAAGTGACATTAAAGGCAAAAATGTATTTCCCCACCCCCATGTTAATGTTAGCCCTGTCCCTCCGATCCAGCGGTGTCTGCATGCGGGTGCACGCGTCCATAGACTTACCTTGTGTCCCTCGTCGCTTCCCGGCCGAAAATTAGAACTGCGCATGCGCCCGCCCAAAGATCCCTTGCGGCCGCTCAACTAATGCCATGATATTTCTTAGATACTTGATCTTTTGCCTTTAAAAGCCATAGTATACCGTGTGTCCTCAGGACTGACGGCTGCGAAACGCTGATCCAGCCACAATCCTGTGCTATAAAACACAGACCTGACTGCAGCTGCCAGCAATACACAGCCCATCTGTGATATAGGAAAAAAGCTTAATGAATCCTGACAGCAAAAGCAATATTTTGGCACTTAATATTTTTTCTTTTTTTTTCATTGCAGGAATAAATCTGCCTTAAAATGTGTAAATTCTGTGTATAAACAGAATACATAAACCACATATAGACTGAAAATAATCTCAGTGTTCTCTTTACAAATGTGAAAAATTGGATGCAAAATAGAGAGAAACTGCTAAATGAAAAGCTGTTAAACTATCACTGAAATGATCTCAAAATACATAACGACATATGTAATACTATATAATTACATAATACTCAGCACAACAATTTGTTCAGCTGGAAATTGGTGATAAATTGATATTACCATATAATTATATAGTCCACAGAAGCAAACACTTAAAAAATATATCTAAAACTTTAGTAGGGGGAGGGCTAAAACCACTATAATATTTTTCTTCTTTTTTTTTTTTGCAGTCTGTGTAATTAGAAAGATTTCCCATTACTTCCTCTCCTGTAGACTCAGTAGGAAGTGAAAGGATATCTTTCCAATGTAAGGGAAATTCACTCTTAGACAGCTGTCACTGGAACATGTGTTACCAAAATGTTCCCTCTATTCGTGTTCTGGTAGCAACTCAAAATGTTAGATTTACTCTTACTTTCATTTCTTACCGACACTGGTGATCAGAATAATTGGAGCGAGTGAATCTCCCTAACAGGGACAGAGATCTGACAGTTGTCTACCCCTCACCATTCTATCCAAATCTAAACAAAAAGTTTTGCCCTTAATAATACTTTAGGAATAGTGGATACCTTAATAAAATAAATAAATTCCAGCTTATCATTTAATTGCCTAGCAGGATGAATAATTACCGTATTTTTCGCTCCATAAGACGCACTCCCCCCCCCCCAAAAGGCAGGCAAAAATGACAATGCAGTTCCGGGTGCCGGGCGAGCAGTTTTTTTGTACATTTGGCCCTGCTCTGGACAAGCAGAGCTAAATGTACAGTGGGAGCCGCTGCTCGTTTAATACAAGTGATCTTACCAGATCACTTGTATCAAATCGAGCGGCGGTGATGATCGTGTCCGGAGCCCCCCTGCCGTGGTTTTTGGGGTTCCCCGCTCCTCTGAGGGACCCGTGACCATGGCATAGGAGCTCACCCTAGAGAGCCCGTAGAGCAGACGAAGAACGTCTGTTCTTCGTCTGATAGTGTGATCACTGAGACCGTGGCGCTGTAATCACTAATTTATATGCATTTATAAATGCAAAAGAAAAAAATTTCAAATCCTAGACAGTCTGTGAGTATGGCTGTTGTATAATTACAATTGTGGGACGGCAATATCTTCCCTCAATCTTCTGATTGAAGATCAAGTGTTTATTCTATATAATCCCCTTTTAATGACCGCCATGTGGATGTATCTGGATTAATCCTGGGATAGTGAGCCAAGCACCGCCGCACAGCTCTAAGCGATATATAAACACACAGCTGTAAAAAGTCATGGTAAAAATGAAAACAAAGAATTAAAAGGATATTTATCTGCTGGCACGCAATGCCAAATGCAATACAATCAAAGCAATTACGGATTTCCTAATGAGAATAAGCAGAATGGCTGTTAGTGACTTACAGATGGCTGTCATAGGTCATTTTCTACATGGTCTTCAAAAAACAAATAGTGACCCAAAAGTATGACACTAAATTTAAAACATGCCAAGATACTGTTCATCTAAAATGACAAAACAATCAGGTTTGGATGATGCCAGCGATCAAGTTGGTGGTCAACATTTTGGATACATTTGTTGGCAGGCCAATAATGGCAGCTAATACAATTTTTATAAAAATAGGGGTCATAGGGACGTGGCAAAGGAAAGAAGTATAAATAGAGGGTAAAAGAAAAAAATATACACGCAAGAAAATGCATATCATGCATGTAATAGGTAAAAGACAGTAAAAAGATGAACTTGCACTTTAAATTGCATCAGTAGATTTGAAGATAAAAATAAGCTGGAAACAAGATGGGAAGGAAAGTATTTCCCTTGTGTTACATTTATGAAGGTTTGAGGGTTATTTGGGTGCGATATTACACACCAACTTTATTGATTTAATTTAAATTAGCACTGGGGTGGATGGGCCTTAATCTCAATTTGGGCACAGGGCCCCATTTACATCTTGGGCCTAGGATTAATCTTCACAACAACACAGGTATCAATTAGAAGATTAACACAGGCACTTAAAAAAAAAGGTACCATATGGCTCATATCAAGTTTAATAAACATGACACTTCCAAAACAGTCTACATTTTTCAACACCCAAAAAGATGCTTACCCCTATCATTAACCTGCCAAACGTGTAGTCCCAATTCACCAATCTTCTCCACAAGGGTCAATAATACAACTATGGAAAGGCAGAAACTCTGAGTCTGTCCCCATACGAGCTTGGTATGCACACACAGTCTCCAGTGTAATTGCAGGTTAGAGTAATGTAGCATTTCAGTAATATTGTGGATGGGACTGCAGAATTGCATATTCTTGTGTGAAGAATGGCTTCTAATTGATAATGTTCAATGATGTGGAGAATGACTGCCATGCAGAGTTTCAATGTATGTTTGCCAGATCCCTGCACATGATCCAAGGACATAATATATTGTGGAAGGAATGTCTCCCCACATATTTACATCAGAATGATATCTGGAATTACACAGTTTGACAGATCCTCATATATTATCAAGGTCATACATAGCTTCTAAGGTAAATGATCTATATATGGGTATCTAATATTGCAACAAAAGAATACTTCTGAGTAAGTGGATTTTTGTTACAAACAAGTCTCTACAGATTGCTGAAAAGACTATGAGCACAAGGTGTAACTAGAGCATTTGCATAGCCATAGCCAGAATAATAAATAGGAAAATGTATTGCAAATATATTTTATATACGTAAGGTGATAGTTTATTTGCCTGCAAGGCAGTAGGGATGATATTTCATGCTTTTCTTGCTGTGTATTAATAAAGTGAATTTATATTTTTCCACAGATGCATCCATGTGAAAGTACTTTCATATACCTATTTAATATACGTTTTTAAATAGGTTTTGAGTCATGTAGTAGGTTAGGGTCTGTGTTGGTGATAATGTTTTTGTCAAGATAGTTTCCGAATTTTTGTACTTTAGTACAGTAGATGTTGTATGAGATAAAATATTTCCAGAGTGCACATAGGCAGTAGAAAAAACCTTTCCTGATCCAAGAACATTCAACAAATGGCCATAAAATTATGCATCTCGGTGCTAAAGACAATAGGGAAGAATTCCAGTTAAGATGACTGATTCAAATGATCACCTCTATTTCTCCAAACTGACCTCCAACTATCTCCCCTTCAATAAAATCATCTGTTTTGTTTTTCTGACTCCTCTTTATTATATTGTTGTGGGAGTCAACATTGTCAGGCATCCCCCATCCTGAACCAAATAGGGCCAGTTTGTTCACCTGTACAGGTTGAACTCATGTGCAACCCAACCCAAACCTCATCCCTAATTATGTTCAGTGTGGTTGATTCACCAAAGGATTATACACTGCTGAAATAGCAAAGTAAATGTGCATATTCCAAAGTGAAGGTTCACATAGTTTTGTGAATAAGGTGAAGCTACTTTCACTTCAATCATCCAATCATGTACAAGCATGAGGGGTATTTAAACACAAATTCACTTTTTTTATTCTTAGCAGTATTATACAGGATTTATATAGTGCCAACTATCTGCACAGCACTTTACAATAAAAAGGAAGACACTACAGTAGACTTGTGCGCCGTCAAAAAATTTGTTCCGCTTCGTAATATACATTATTTCGTAATTCGTATCCGAAACTCAATTTGGATTCGTACGAAATACGTATTTTCGTTAGTTTCGGCACATTTTCGCAACTTTACGAACATTCGTTATGATGAAGTTAAAAAGCAAAAATACCTTTGTTAATATTGGAGTCGATGTGGTAGTTGTTTTTTTATCTGAAATAGGAATTCCGTTAACGGATTCCGTATCTGAATTTCTTATTTCGGACTTTAAAAAAAACTACCATCAACTCCAATATAAATGTACTTTGCTCTTTACTTTCACTATAACGAATGTTCGTAACGTAACAAAAATAAGTCAACGGAATTTTGTATTTCCTGCCTGTATTTGTAATGCAACTCTGAGCAGCAGAAGAGAACCTCTGATTGGTCAACCAAAACGAAATACGAATTCCGTTAACGGAATCCGTATCCGAATTTCGTATTTCGGACTTTAAAAAAAACTACCATCAACTCCAATATAAATGTACTTTGCTTTTTAACTTCAATATATTACAAATGTTCGTAACGGAACGAAAATACGTCAACGGAATTTCGTATTTCCTGCCTGTGTATTGTAATGCAACCCTCAGCAGCAGCGGATCCGTATTTCGGATTTAAAAAAAAATCTTGTCATGTTGTTCAACCTCATTTACAGGGGTAATATTAGTTCCTGTTTCAAAGAAATTCGGATCCGAAATTCGTTAACGGAATTTCGTATTTCGGATATAAATTCGGAAACTGCCATTCGGATTTCGTATGCTTACGAATCTACGAATTTCAGGAAAATTCGTACGAATTTCGATTCGTAACGAAACGAATCACACATGTCTACACTACAGTTGCAATATAATTAATTAGCCTTAGTGGACATATACACTACTTTTCAAAGTAATTATTTACTTTACAAGCTAACAGGCTCTACTACTTTAGTAAATCGACTTTAAGATTCATGATGCTTTGGGATAGATTAGAAAATTACTTTATAATGAAAAAAATACATCTAATGACGTCACATTTGCCAGTTTGCCAGGAGCTGGGTGGGAGGCCAGCCAGACGTCCCAGGTTACTAAGAGCTAAGGGAGATATGTGTATGGCCTTACACATCTTCCCACCCAGCTCCTAGCAACCGGGGATGCTCTGGCTGGTGCCCTTTCCAGCGCCTGGCAGTTGGTGACATCAATGGCTTCCAGGAACTGGGCGGGACACCAGGGGTGCAATCTGTTGTATATACGCTTCTGCTTAAGCCCATAAATAATTATTAGACTCTTCCATCAGGCCCCATCTCAAGATGAAGCCTTAAAGGAGAACTTTGGGGTTAAGGCTTTTCCCCATAGTTCTCCTTAGGGTAACGGGAGGACACAAACTAGCGTCCTCCCGTCACCCTAGGCTCAGTATACCGCGAGCTGTAGCTCGCGGTATACTGAGATGCCACAGTATACCGCGAGCATACTGAGACGCCGCAGCTGAAGCAGATCCCGACAATTATGTCTGGATCCGCCCAGCTGCATGACTGACAGCTGGCTCTGCCTATCTAGAGGCAGAGCCAGCTGTACCCGCCCCCCTCCCCCGTCCGTTCCACAAGTCAGCGCTGGCGGATCGGAGCGGGGAGGAGGGAATCGAGAGGTGAGTGAACGCCGTTATGTGTTCGCTCACCTCCCGATATACTAAGCCGACCTGTGACAGTCTCATTGTCACAGGTCGGCTAGAACTATGAGGTGAGTGAAAAGCACTCACCTCATAGTTCTCCTTTAATGTCTTTCTATAGTTTGGGGAGATTCTTAGTAAAGTAGATCTAAACCCTAATGGTTGAGATTAATTTTCTGCAAATTATATAATAAACAGATTTAATTTTTTTAAGAATAAGACATGATTTTCCATTTGTTCATGCTTTTTCCATATCCATACTCCTTTAGCCTCTTTTGGCTATGTATTGTTTACATGTACTTGCTCCAGGCACAGTTGCACATTATTACTCAGAATCAGCCTTCCTGATAGTGACATTGGGCAACATGGATAACGGTGTTTAATTTTTTTCTTTTTTATAACTTTATTATATTTTAACTAAAAACATTTAATTCAGCGCTATGGCGTTTTTATGCAAACGCACACTAACACACCTATATGGCATAAAGAGAACACATTAAAGACAATTGTTTTCTTTTTGTTAAGGATGCACTGATGCTAGTACCGCACTTGGCCCTTTCACAAGTACTTGTACACGTGAAAATGCTCCGATACTGGCTCTTTAAATTTCTAAATAGATTCAGCTGCCTGAGGTCCCGCACTTGCTGGGGACCTCAGCAGCGTTCTGGGGACATTGCAGCAGCTCTCTTCCCTGGATCCCGACTCTGGATGTTGCGGGATGCTGCTCCACAGTTCCGGGCTTTAGCTGGTTCTCTGCTCGGTGAGTGCTTTACAGGTCACTGAAGGTCATTGTATTTGTGCCAGATGAGGGCATCCCAGATGCTGCCTGAGGAGGAATAATGCTGCACCAGAGTACCCCTGTTACTGTGACACCTACTGTTACCAGAGCGCCAACTGCTGCATAGAGGAGTAGAACTTGCAGTGTGGGGGAGCAGTGAGTACTGCCCTAGGGGAATGCAAAGGCAAAAAGTTTTTGTCTTTGAGTTGAGCTTGTGTTGATCAATGCAGCTCAGCTCACCTGGTGTGCACAAGTCCTTAGTGACTGTATTAAGATCTACTTTAACTCAGAAGGGTCTAATTCTTCAATTCCTATTTTATAATGAATTTCACCCTGCTTTGCTATCAACTTTGTAACAAATGTTATACTCAAAATAACTTTTGTATGTTATTACACATATATTGAAACTATCAAATTTAATAAAAACGTAATATATCACAAAGAGGATCTACATCAACCCTGGAAGTACGGAATGTATTACAGATAATTTTCACCTATTCCACTCTGAACAAAGTATGTACATAGAAAAAGACATGGTAGGTAAGTGCTTGGAATCAGAAATATCTGGAAATTGTTGAGCATAATTAAATAACAACATCAGCTGCTACATTGATATCCTTCATCAAATCTTTAAATTTCAAAGAGGAATGTAATTTTCTAAGGAACCGAGTCTACTGTTTTGTCTTTGATGTAAAAATTAATATAATGAGATCATCAGAGTAGTAATACAGAAAATCTAAACTTGAAAGTGAAGCAGTTCCCCACTTAAAAAGGGATAATTGCACTTGAAAGCGTTTCTTATTCTATGTATGCAAATAATAACAAGTTTAAATAGGATACACTGACCAAAAAGAGGTTTGCTTTAATTATCATTAGATAATATGATCACTGGCGGAACTAGCAGGGTCGCAGCGGTCGCACTTGCGACTGGGACCTGGTGTTCCACCAGTTGGGGGGGCCCAGAGAGAAGAGGAGGGCCCGCAGCTGCTCACGCCGCCCGCAGCTACTCATGCTGCCCGCCGCCCGCTGTGTTTTTTGCGGTGAAGAATAGAAGATGTAGGGGGGTTAGGCCTGTGAGGGAACTCCAATTCCCAGCAGGCAACTGGCAAGGGAGCTGGCGGGATACCCGCTGTAGGATGTCCTGGCAGTGTGGTCAGCGAAGATTAGGGAGTGCCAGCCTGGAGGCACAGAGATCAGGAGCTGTGAGGGAGGATATTCTGAAGGAGAGCTGCAGCAGGTGCAGGTAGGTATATGTGCAGAGTGTCATTGTCCTGCAGTGTCATTTGTTTACCAACCAAAAATGAATGCTTTAAAGTGTTATTAAACCCTCAGGTGTTCTTGCATATACAGTATGTACGGTTACCAAGCAGTAGATATATGCAAAAACTTTAAAGAAAAAACCCTTTCAAACTGGTTTGGAAAAAAAAAGGCATCAAAATCATGGGTTTTTTTGGGGGGGGGGAGGGGGCCTTAATGGTTTCTCGCACCGGGACCCTGAGGTTTCTAGTTACGCCTCTGAATATGATGTTTATATTGACACCATGCATTTGGATGTGTATAATACTGTGCAATTTTCTTTAGTTTTACCACTTCCATGGCAAGTCTCTTTTCTTTTCTGTACAATCGTTCAATAATTGTAAACATAAAACCTCAAAGTTCAATGTCTGCAACCCATTAAATTGTATGTAAACCCCAACAATGGAATTCCCTAATTTGTTCCCTTTTGCTTTGCTAAATATACCACTTAAAACATTTAGTTATATCTGTTAAATAGGTGTAGAAAATACCTGCTGATTTTGCCAGAAACCTTGTGAGCTGATAACTTCCTGTGCTCTCTGTCTGTGCACAAAGAGGGGTAATAGGGGTGTGGCGGGGAAGGGGGTAAGGAGGGGTCTTGTAATCCATCAGAAATGAAGTACGCAGGGCTGACACCACATGCTTTGCAATTTACAGCTGTGTTGTCACATCAAAGTGACAACACATATTATATGGAACAGGTATTTTTCTGTACTCGCAGCATGCTTAAAGTTAATTCTTAATTAACTTAATTAACTGAATTAAAACTGAATTCAAGGTTATCTGGGAGGACAGCGTAACGACTTTTTTTTAAACTTCATTTATAGCTTCTCCTACATAATCACAATAAATAAATAAAAAAGATAAGCAAAAAAAAAGAGAGAGAAAACCAAAGTAGTTACAATATCCTATTGTAATTACTGACACAACGGAAACATATTTGGCTAAACAGCTTTCATTAAAAAAAAAAAAATTCAAAACTTCGCTTCTGAAGGACTAACACAATTCTACTATTAAAGATATGGAGCTTTGATGGAAGATGTCACTTATTTGGAGTACTCTTCCATCAATTTTAATGTTGATCATTTAAAGTTATAGTTACAGTTTAAAGTTGATAATTTTGTATGGCCCGTGAATTATGGTATAAATATCCAAATGGCCCAAGGCAGAAAAAAGGTTCCCCACCCCTGTTCTATCAGCTCCCCCAAGCTTCCCACCTTGGAAAAGGTATTTTTCCACTTTACAAATGCTTTCCTATTTAATAGCTAAAACTAGATATTAAATCGTATAAACGCCTCTTGGTAAACTTTTTTTTATAGTCCATCTTTAAAGCAGGATTGATAAGCTGCAAAACATTAAATTTTTGTTCTTAGGTTTAGATATCCTTTAATCAATAAAGCATAACAAAAACAAATACAACCAAACAGAAAATTAACCCAAGTCATATACAAACCTGAACAATATATTAAACAACAGGAAGTGATTATACCCACAGGCAGTGAATCTAAAATAATATAAATGAGATTCAATAAAAGTAACATACAGTATAGTGACAAAGTGTATATGGTTATATATATATATA